>NC_138767.1:4678128-4832463 GCF_965113315.1 Podarcis vaucheri | reverse complement strand
TACAACTTAATCAACAACAACATGGTCGGCGCAGCATTCTCAGCAGGCTCATGCATTATTCACTCCCTTCACGTGAGTGGAGGGATGTGGCGGTGGCGGGGTTTGCGCGTCTGCACATGGTTTCCATCCCCCCTCTCTTTTCCTTTTGTCTTCAGCTTACAGATCGCTCTTAAGCTTCAAAGTTGAAGGATCCCAGTTTTGTGTCCTTATCTACAAGGTGAAAGACGAGAGAAATTCTCCTCTGCCTTTGGTGAGATAAGTCATGTTGGCTTCCCTTTCTTCAGAAGGCTGTGCAGCCGGCGTTTATCAATTAATTACTGGATTGCCTTGACGCTCATTAATTCCCCCTGCTGTCTTCCCTTTCGGAAAGGTCTGCCTTGCCTCCATTTTATAATTGCCGGCGTCTTAGATTCCTTCGGTTTCCTGGAAAAAGTTAAGAGTATGACGTGAGCCTAACAAGGAGGAGACGCTGAGTGAGTCCTCAGTAGGGTAGTCTTGGCTGAGTGGCCTCTGGCTGCAGAACAAGCCCCCTTCCCAGCTAGTGGTGTAGCATGGGTTGCCAGTGACCAGGGCAAGGAAAGTATTGCACGCCCTAAGGCAAGAATTGTGCCCCGTAACCGGTGCCTCCATGCAGCGCTGCCACCAGATGGAGCTGTGGAACATGCAGGCACACCACCTTGCACTGGGGCACTGCCACCATCACTGCCATGCGTCTCGCCATCTCCCCACCTCCACAGCCAGTGGGGGATTCCGTGCAACAGAGGGATCCAAGGGCCTATCGTCTTCCAGCTTCTGCTCAAGTGAAGTGGGTGGGCAGGATGGGGAGTGACTGGAGGGTCAGGGCAGCAGCTGCAAAGGTGTGCGCCTAAAAATTTTGTGTGTCTGGGGCAATTGCCCTGGTAGCCCCATACTATGCCTGTGCCCCCCGGGCTGCTCAGGATGGTTCCAGTTTGGGGCGGTGCCCAGCTGGGATGGTGTCACTTTGTAGAATGCAGCTGGTTGGTTGGTTGGCTGGGTGGCATCCATCAGTCTCGGGAGACAATGGAGGAATGCACCTTTGGGGGTGTTGGAGAGTTACAGTGCCTGCTGTGGCTGTAGAGACCAATGCAGGAGAGACATTGTTGTTGTTTAGTCGTTTAGTCGTGTCCGACTCTTCGTGACCCCCTGGACCAGAGCATGCCAGGCACTCCTGTCTTCCACTGCCTCCCGCACCTTGGTCAAACTCATGCTGGTAGCTTCTATGACACTGTCCAACCATCTCGTCGTCTGTCCTCCCCTTCTCCTTGTGCCCGCCATCTTTCCCAACATCAGGGTCTTTTCCAGGGAGTCTTCTCTTCTCATGAGGTGGCCAAAATATTGGAGCCTCAGGAAATCAGCCCTGAGTGCTCACTGGAAGGACAGATCGTGAAGCTGAGGCTCCAATACCTTGGCCACCTCATGAGAAGAGAAGACTCCCTGGAAAAGACCCTGATGTTGGGAAAGATGGAGGGCACAAGGAGAAGGGGACGACAGAGGACGAGATGGTTGGATGGTGTTCTCGAAGCTACCAGCATGAGTTTGACCAAACTGCGGGAGGCAGTGGAAGACAGGAGTGCCTGGCGTTCTCTGGTCCATGGGGTCACGAAGAGTCGGACACGACTAAATGACTAAACAACAACAACAACTTTATTTACATATAAACACACACGGAGCACTGCAACACGGCTCCCTCTCTCTCCAGCATCAGACAGCAAAGAGAAAAAGAACAAAGGACAATAGTCCCACTTAATGGAACACAGGAACACAAACATCCTGCCTCCGTCACTTCCCACTCTGCGGAGTCAAAACATATACCGTCATGTGATAGACAACAATCCCATCACTGCAATCATGGAACAGGAATTGGAACAGCTTCATGGGACTAAATGATCCTCGGGCTCCCTTCCAACTCTATGGTTCTATGAGTCTATGACTCCATTGCCCAAAAGTTCATGAGGTCCAACCCTTTTCAAGGCAGCAAGTGCAGTTAAGAAACCGTAACTGAATTCTGCCTGATGGTTTTCCATGGAGTCTGCAGAACACCTGAATAAGGGTCCATTCACATGTTTGCTTGATCCGTATTTCGACCGTACAATCCCCCCGGTCCAAGATGTTTTCTCGTTGTTCCGTGGCTGTGCCTTGAGAAAATTCTATCTTGCCTGCCGAATCAGATCTCACCAGATGTTCAGGAAATCCAGTGAGAGGTTTTGCTTAGCTTCGATGCAGCAGGTTACAAACAGATTCTTGGAAGACCCAGCTGTGGGCCAATGAAAAATGCTCTCAGATCCTGGGGGAATGAATCGGTACATAATACAATCAAGTAAAACTGTGGATGAGCCTTGTGGCTATTACTGAACAGGAATTAGAATTGATATTCTGTTTTATTGACAGTATTCCTTAAAAACACACACACACAACATCCGCCCTAATGCAAGGAGATTGGGATGCTTGGTAAAAGCTCAGCTTCTGCTGCAGTTGGGGGCATGGCCCAGGAAGTGTCTGCAAATATTAGTTTATCCGTCTCTCTTCCAGAGGCGTCCGCAAGCAGAATCCCATTTTTAAAGTGTTTTAAAGTGTTTGCTGACCCTCCACCCTCCTCTCAAGTGCTGTCTTTGTTCTGCATCCCTTCGCCTCCCATCTCCTCAGCCTCTCTCTCATCTTGGCAGAGCATATAATTTCCTCGAGACTTTCCCGTCCCCCACATTTATTTGAGTTCCCCTCGTTCTCCGTCTCTCTGTTTCCCAGCTCCTGCTCCCTTGGTTTTTGCTCTGCTCAGCTAAAACCAAACCCTTCACAGGTGGTATCCCCTCTCCCACAAGGTCAAACTTTGGGATAAAATTTCCCCTGGAACTGAAAGGAACTCAAGAGAGAGGCGGCTCCTCAGAATTTCAAGGGGAATCAGAACTGTCTGGATAAAACCGATGCGTTTCTGAGGTTCCTCCTCAGGAGAAGGTCTGAGGGATTCTGATGAAAGCCAAAATGAAGGAAGAAGGAAGGAATAAGATGAAGGGAAGGGATGCCAGCTTCACCTCCTCACCTTGGCCTTCCAGAATCCCAAGAACCTTGTTATGTACTGAGTTGAATAGGATCCAAAATGCAGCAGTCTGATTGGTCCTAGAACAATAGGATTCAGAATGCAGCAGTCTGATTGGTCCTAGAACAATAGAATCCAGAATGCAGCAGTCTGATTGGTCCACAGGAGCCACCCAATCCAGCTCCAGGTGGATGTGAATCCGCAACCTGATTGGCCTACAGGAGAATCACGGAAGTAGCCAATCACGTGGGGCCCATTGTGTAAATAATGTATATACATTCTGGGGGAACTTCCATTCCTCCTCACCGCTATGAGCTGAATAAAGAGTATGAAATCCACTCTCAACTCCGAGTATATTTCAAACCTGATCAAGTAGTGCTGGTTTTAGATTTTTATTTTTCTGTATTGATTTATTTCCAGGATTGGTTTTTGGGTGTATATTGTTTTGGGGTACCATGCTCCAGTAGATGCTCTCAAAGTTTCACTGCCTCCAACACTGCCTCCAACACCACTCGCCCGTGGCTGTCTCAATCACTGGCAGAATCCGTCAGTGGGCGTTTCTTGAACTTCTTTCTGCAAAGAAGTTCTTTGATGCCTAGTCTCCGCATAGTCTCCCTGCGCGGAAGCCTTCTGCGCAGGGAGGGTGTGGGCAGCGGAGGACCTGTGCTCTCCCCGCTGGTCCCCGCTGGTCCCCGGTGAAGAGTCATGGAGCCTCCTCGCCGATTCCCCCTTCTCCACTGGTGCTACGCTGATTTCCTTCCCCAGAAGTTGTGCTGCTTCTCTCCCTCCCGGGACGCTCTCCGAAACCCCTCTGGAGCCCTCTCTCTCCCTCTGGCTCCGATGGCAGTTCCCTGACAGGCTCGAACCACCAACCTTCTGGTTAACGCCGATCCATTGTGCCGCCAGAGGGCTTCATCGTGCCATAGGGTCACAGCGTGCGATGGGCAGACACGGCCCTTCCACAAGCCAGGCACCTAATCTAAGACACGACACAGTCCTGGGCCCCATTTGCCCTCCCCGGGGTGGCGAAACCAAATCTGCCCCCCATCTTCCATCAGAGTCTGACAGCTGCCTTGTGGAGTCAGCTCACCATTGGTCCCCTCCTCTCAACTATCATATCCCCATAATTGTTCCAGTTGCCCTTTTCTGAACCTGTCTCAGCTGCTGAAGTGAAGGACATGAGGCAGGAGTTGGTAATGCAGGTGTGGACAGGCAAGCTGCCGGCCAGCTCTGCTGAAGCTCCTTTTATTGGCACAATATGCAAAACCAGAGAGATACATTTTGGACTGTGACCTTTACACATCTTCCAGTCCCAAGATCGTGGGGGTGGTACAAAGTTATTTTGGCACCTGTTTCCACCGCGTCATTTCCCCCTTGAACCATGTATGACGAAGGAGACAAAGGTCACAGACAGGGCATGGCAGACCACTAAGAGAGCAAAAGGTTAGACAGAGGGCAAGATGTTCAGACAGCTGAAAACACAAGAATTACCAACGGTAGAAGAATGGTTGATGAAGATGATGCAGCTTATGGAGCTGGCTGATCTCACCGGGAGAATCCGCGACCGGAAAGAAGAGGAATATCAAGAAGACTGGAAGAAATTTAAAGACTATTTGAATAAATATTGTAATATTAAAGATTTGTAATTACTTGAAAGAACTAATTAGGCCTAGGATTAAATCAGGATTAAATAAATAAATAAGAAATAGTAGGTTAAGAAAAGTTAGGAAAATGGATTATAACTCAAATATTGTTATATGGAATAATGATATTGGAAACTGCTACATTCAATTACAAGGAAATTCAGTTGGAAGAGATTAGAGGAAGTCAAGTAATATGTTTATGAAGTTGGAGTTTAACCAATTAACTAAGTCTTATTTATGTATATGTAGGGTTTGTAGTATTTTATTATCTTCATTTTCTTTTTTCTTTTTTTATTATTGTTTTTTTTCTTTCTTTATTATGTCAAAGTTATGTCTTTGTATGAAACTCAATAAATATCATTGGAAAAAAGATGTTCAGACAGCTGTGGCTTTGTCTGTGGCAGGGAGTGTGCTCCGCACCCGAAAGTCACACGTGCAGACAGCTAAGGCTGCCCGCGGGCAGAAGTGTGCTCCACACCCAGCAATCATTCCTACAAGCTGCTACCTTGACCTTTCTCCACAAATGCTTGTATTGGCTATTGTTTCCAAAAGCCCAACCAACACCACTTTCCCGGCCTCCTCGTCCCCATACGGGTTACACTTATTAGCCTCCAATTTATCTCCATTTGTTCTGGAGCGCGCAGTCTTATTTAACTCAAACAAGGCGCCAAACGTCTCTGAAGCGAAGCCAAGCCAACTTTCCTCCCCCCTCGTCCTCCTTCCTCGTCATCCGCGCCTGCCCTGCCCTTGCATTGGTCACACTTTTTTAAAAAAATGCTTTTTATTGAGTTTTAAAATTATTATTCCTATACATGCTCTATTAATTCTTCAACATATATTGTACACATATATCAGGCATAGGCAAACTCGACCCTCCAGATGTTTCGGGACTACAACTCCCATCATCCCACTGGTCCTGCTAGCTAGGGATCATGGGAGTTGTAGTCCCAAAACGGAGGGCCTAGTTTGCCTAGGCCTGACATATATAAACCAAACAATAACAATATTTCTTCACAAGTGACTTCTCACCACCTCAATGCAACATATTTCTTCCTTCTCTTTTCAACTGTGTTGTTTCTCCTTATTACCCTTCTCTTACACACTTATCTATCTGTTCTTTACTTTGCAAAATTTAGTTGAAACATATCGAGGATTTTATCTGAGAACAATGTTTCCCCATATAATCTTTTACACAATCCCACCCACTCCTTTTTAATTTTTTTGGTTTGGTTGGTTCCTAATTGCCTCTGTCATTTTTGTTGATTCGAAATACTCACACAATTTCATTTGCCATTCTTCCTTTGTCGTGATTAACATTCCTGCTGCTGTTGTAGCATATAAGAACACCCCTTTTTATCATTTGAAATATCAATTCTCATAATGCCCAGAAGAAAGGCTTCAAGCTTCTTCTCAAATGTTTCTCTGAACATTTTTTTGAAACTTGTCATAGACAGTATTCCACACACACACCCCGAACCCTACCACATGTGGTACATCGTTCCTTGCTTTGCTCACACTTTATCCCCTCAGCATCCTGGATAAAGCTGCAGAGATGCTCATAGGAATATCCCATCATGCCTTGAGCCAGACTCTCCTGCCCCCACCAAAGAGAAAGCAGCGAGGAGCTGTAGAACTTGGGGAATTCTCTGCGGGAGGCAAACATTTATCTTCATGCTTGTTTATATAGCTGTTTCAAGTTTAAGAGGGTGTAAAGTACTTCTCAGGTATTCATAAACCTTACACGTGATGCTCTAAGAAAGTTCTGGCCTTCCTTCTTATTATTCCTACATTGCAGAGGCAAGAGGTGACGCTGGAATGGAGAGAGGAAGGTTTAATCCAAGAGTTTGTATTTGTGGCAGAAGGTGAAGGAGGAACTACTTCTGTGCTCGGAGCCTGCAAACACACAACATTTTATTCTAGAATCTGTGGTGACTGTGTGCCTGGCAGTTTTTTCCTTCATAGTCTCTCTACGCAAAATCTAGATTTACTTGCACATATTTTGCCCCTGATGGGCTGCTCCCAGAAACAGGGTTTGCTGATGTTGTTTCCAGTCCACAAATGAGACATCATCAACGACTTTCCAATCGGTTGCATTGTGTTTCCTTTAAATAAAAATAAATTGTGTGGAATAGTATAACAACATCATTCTGGGCACCACAGTTTAAGAAGGATGTTGACAAGCTGGGACATTGGGCAGAGGAGGGCGACCGAGATGATCAAGGGTTTGGAAACCAAGCCTGATGAGGAGTGGTTGAAGGAGCTTGGTATGTTTAGCCTGGAAAAGAAGAGACTGAGAGTATATATGATAATCATCTTCAAATATCTCCAGGTCTGTCACATGGAAGAGGGAACAAGCTTATTTTCTCCTGCTCCAGTTACAAGGAAGGAGATTCCAACTAAACTTCAGGTGATGGATCACATGGTTTTCCTTCCATTGCACAATTTTTCTGCTATGTTGCAGGAAAAAACCCAAGCTCTTCAAGGATAGGGGGGCAGGTTGAGAAGGATCATGCTGGTTTCCAAAGTACCCCCTTACCACTGCAAACCTTCCTTCAATGCTCCTTAGCTTTAAAAACATAGAATTGTAGAGTAGGAAGCAACCCCCGCAAGGGTAAACTAGTCCAACCCCCCGCTATGCAGAAATCTCAACTGAAGCATCCATGACAGATGGCCATCCAATCTCTGCTTAAAAACCTCCATGGAAGGAGAGTTCATCACCTCCCAAGGGAGACTGTTCCACTGTTGGACAGCTCTTACTGTCAGAAAGTTCTTCCTGATGCTTAGTCGGAATCTCCCTTCTTGTCACTTCAAGCCATGGGTTCGAGTCCTACCCCTCCAGAGCAGGAGAAAACAAGCTTGCTTCCTCTTCCATGTGACAGCTCTTCAGATATTTGAAGACAGCTATCAAATCTCTTTATGGTGCTGGAGGAGACTCTGGAAAGTCCCATGGACTGCAAGAAGATCAAACCTAACCATTCTTAAGGAAATCAGCCCTGGGTGCTCACTGGAAGGACAGATCCTGAAGCTGAGGCTCCAAGACATTGGCCACCTCATGAGAAGAGAAGACTCCCTGGAAAAGACCCTGATGTTGGGAAAGATGGAGGGCGCAAGGAGAAGGGGACGGCAGAGGACGAGATGGTTGGACAGTGTTCTCGAAGCTACCAGCATGAGCTTGACCAAACTGCGGGAGGCAGTGGAAGACAGGAGTGCCTGGAGTGCTCTGGTCCATGGGGTCACAAAGAGTCGGACACGACTAAATGACTAAACAACAACAACAACAACATATCTCTTCCCAGTCTTCTCTCATCCAGGCTAAACCAGGCCTCAACCATTCCTCATAAGTCTCAGTTTCCGGACCCTTGATCATCTCAGTTGCCTTCTTCTGCACACCTTCCAGGCTGTCAACATCCTTCTTAATTTGAGGTGTCCAGAATCAAGAACTGTTTGCCCACGTGAAAGCGCAACTTGCCCGCCACGAGGGCTAGGAGCTTGTTTCCAAACGGAAGTTCTCAGGCCATGGAATCCTTCAGCGAAAGTCATCTTTAAAGACTGTTGCATGCGTTCTCCCGGCCCAGCTCTGCACAAAAGCAGCTGATGATCCAGCGAGGTCCGGCGTATCCCAGACGCCAAAGCAAGCGTCCGATTTCCTTTCCGAGAATACCAATTGTGATTATTATACGCTCTGCCAACATGACTTCAAGATAATGGGGGCAGCTGATGGTTCTTTGGGTATCGCCTGTCACTTAACATTCTGCTACGTTTCCCTCCTGTCATTTCTGCCGCGCTAATGGCTCTCCTGCGATTGGCTGCGTCGCGTGACCCCAAGGATGTGCTGCAGCGCTTAATGGAAGGCTTTGTTTTAATAGAATCTAAATGACACCTCTCTGGTTAAGACGAGGAAGGAATTAGACAGGAGGAGAATGGAACCTGTGCATGCCTCAGACATGTTTTTCTGAGTCCTCCCGAAAAGAAAGGTGACCTCTTTTGTCCTTCTGCAGAGATGCATTGCCGCTGGAGATGAGGAGCCATCAAAGCCGAGGCATTCTAGGGTGGGGGATGAGCCTCAAAAAGTTCCCATGTGTGTCGTTTCCTCTAAATTTCTTCTGTGGGTTTGCATTTCTGCACCAAGAAGCTGTGGGGTGTGAAACACAAGAGCAGTCAAGTACAACATTCCTAGAGTGAACATGTTTACACATGGGGAGGAATGTTTGTCCAGCCAACAGGTCAACTTCCTGTTCCCTTCTGGGCTGGGACAGACTTCCTCTGCATGTTACTAGAGGTGGGCGTGGCCTCACCTGTGCAGGTAACAACAAAAGCACAGGGCAGAGCAACGATCTCTCTCTTTGACTACATGCATCGAAGAAGCAACATCTGCTTAGCCAAAGATGCTCTCTTGGCCTCCAGCCAAGAGAGGACAAAGGGACTGTCTCCTTATGAGATAGTTTCCAGGTGTATGTTACTTTTCTAAGCTAAGTCTGCCTTCTGGGATCCAATTGTGAACAGAATGGTGTGCGAGTAAACCTTTTTATGCTTTTATAGAAGACTGTGTCGTGTCTTATCTTTTATGAGGGAATAAGGGGGAAATACCAGAACAGTTATTATAGAGGCTTTAGCGAGCCTGAGCAAATGCATCCTCTGTGAGTTTAAAAGGGGAATGTTACTCTGCTAGATTGTGAAACTTGTTAACACAAGTTGGAAAGGCTATAATCAAATATCCTCTCCTGCATCCCTGAACATTCCCACAGAAGCCAGGCATTTTGGTTTGCGATCTAATCACAAAATGTGCCTTCTCTGCAGATGAAAAGTGGGAACAATCTAATACCTGGGAGTCATGAGTAGGAGCAAAATTCTCCCTGGTTGACAAGCTTGGTTGACAGAA
Source organism: Podarcis vaucheri (assembly GCF_965113315.1). Taxonomy (NCBI): domain Eukaryota; kingdom Metazoa; phylum Chordata; class Lepidosauria; order Squamata; family Lacertidae; genus Podarcis; species Podarcis vaucheri. The sequence continues at coordinate 4,822,889 of NC_138767.1, read as the reverse complement.
GGGAGAGAAGACGGGATCAATTTCCATTCCAGGAGTCTTCGCTGTTTCTGTTCCTCCGCAGTTTGGCTTCGCTATTCGTCTCATTGGAGGAATTGATATAATTCATAGACTCACAGAATCATCGAGTTGGAAGGGATTTCAAGGGTCTTTTCTTTCTTAAGAATTTTTATTAATATTTTCACATAACAAATTATTTCAACAATTTCAACAATTATATTCCCCCCATTTCCCCCCTCCCACCCCACAAACCCCCCCTCCCCTATGACTTCCCTCAGCTCCTCTCTCTGATTTATCAACACATATTGTTCTCTGCATATTGTCAAAATGTAAAGATCTCTAAAATATCCATCTATTATGTTAACAAATAAATTTATGTATGTTTATTCAAAGCCTGCCAAGGTGTCCAATTCGTTTTGTTGTTTCTTTAAGTACTTTGTAAAGGGTTCCCATTCTTCTTTAAAGTCACAGTTGTCCTTGTCCCATAGTTTATGCATCAATTTAGCCAGTTCCGCATAGCCCATCAATTTTCCTTGCCACTGTTCTTTCATTGGGGTTTCTTCACTCTTCCATCCTTGTGCTATTAAGACTCTTGCTGCCATTGTTGCATACATAAGTATATTTTTCATTTTCCTTGGCAGGTCTTTTCCTACAACAGAAATGCTTCGGGCTTTTTTACAAAAGTTAATTGGAACATTTTCTTCAACTCGTTGTATATCATTTCCCTTTTTTAAAATTTCTCTACAATCCCACCACATATGATAAAAAGTCCCTTCTTTTTCCTTACATTTCCAACATATATTTGAGCCAGTTTTATACATTCTTGCTATCTGTACTGGTGTTATATACCACTAAGGGAGCTGGGCATGTTTAGCCTGGAGAAGAGGAGGTTAAGGGGTGATATGATAGCCATGTTCAAATATATAAAAGGATGTCACATAAAGGAGGGAGAAAGGTTGTTTTCTGCTGCTCCAGAGAAGCGGACACGGAGCAATGGATCCAAACTACAAGAAAGAAGATTCCACCTAAACATTAGGAAGAACTTCCTGACAGTAAGAGCTGTTTGACAGTGGAATTTGCTGCCAAGGAGTGTGGTGGAGTCTCCTACTTTGGAGGTCTTTAAGCAGAGGCTTGACAACCATATGTCAGGAGTGCTCTGATGGTGTTTCCTGCTTGGCAGGGGGTTGGACTCGATGGCCCTTGTGGTCTCTTCCAACTCTATGATTCTATGATTCTGTCTATACCTCATTTTCATGTAATTTTCTTTCTGCAAGGAAGGGGATTTCAAGGGTCTTAAAGGTCAAACAAATGAAGCATCCATGACAGATGGCCATCCAACCTCTGCTTAAAAGCCTGCGATGAAGCACCTCCTGAGTGAGTCTATTTCACTGTCAAACAGCTCTTACCACCAGAACGTTCTTCCTGGTGTTTAGATGAAATCTCCTTCCTTGTAACTTGAAGCCATTGGTTTGAGTCCTACCCTCCAGAGCAGGAGAAAACAAGCATGATCGCTCCTCCTTGTGACAGCCCTTAACATATTTGAAGATGGCTCTCATATTTGATATCAGTCTTCTCTTTCCCAGGCTAAACATACCCAACACTCCTTCAACCATTCCTCATAAGGCTTCATCTCCAGACCCTTGATCATCTTGGTTGCCCTCCTCTGCACACATTCCAGCTTGTCAATATCTTTTTTTAAATTGCGGTGACCACAACTGGGACCCAGTATTCCAGGTGTGGGCTGACTTGCCCCCTTTAAAAAGTGCAGCCCGAAATTGCATGAGATTTTGGCCTCTGTCCTCTCGCATGAAAAAATGGGATGTCCGTTTTCTCTGGTGCAGTTGATGGTCATGGCATAGGCATCCTGGCTGGTAACTGTTAATAGTCTGTCTTCCACAAATTTGTCTAATCCAGGGGTTGGCAAACTTTTTCAGCAGGGGGCCGGTCCACTGTCCCTCAGACCTTGTGGAGGGCCAGACTATATTTTGAAGGGGAAAAAATGAATTCCTATGGCCCACAAATAACCCAGAGTTGCATTTTAAATAAAAGGACATATTCTACTCATGTAAAAACACACTGATTCCTGGACCGTCCGTGGGCCGGATTGAGAAGGTGATTGGGCCGGATCCGGCCCCTGGGCCTTAGTTTGCCTATCCTTGGCACAAGCCCAAGAGACTCAGTGGCTTAGACCACAGCGCCACCTGCATCAACAGACGTTAAATAGACAATAAAACCACAATCAGATCCAACAGAATTTCCAAGGATACATAAAATAGAGGGGAGTTGCATATGGATTGTGCAAGTTGCAGCTCAAAGTCCTATCACCTTGGATGACTTTAAGAGAGGATTGGGCAAATCTATGGCTACATACCCTCCAACATTTAGAATCATAGAATCATAGAGTTGGAAGAGACCACAAGGGCCATCGAGTCCAACCCCCTGCCAAGCAGGAAACACCATCAGAGCACTCCTGACATATGGTTGTCAAGCCTCTGCTTAAAGACCTCCAAAGTAGGAGACTCCACCACACTCCTTAGCAGCAAATTCCACTGTCGAACAGCTCTTACTGTCAGGAAGTTCTTCCTAATGTTTAGGTGGAATCTTCTTTCTTGTAGTTTGGATCCATTGCTCCGTGTCCGCTTCTCTGGAGCAGCAGAAAACAACCTTTCTCCCTCCTCTATGTGACATCCTTTTATATATTTGAACATGGCTATCATATCACCCCTTAACCTCCTCTTCTCCAATGGAAACAGGGATTTCCTATTCCATTATTATTATTATTATTATTATTATTATTATTATTATTATTATTATACACTGCCCATCTGACTGGGTTGCCCCAGCCACCTGGGTGGCTTCCAACACCGGACCATCCACAGGCCGAATTTAGAAGGCAATTGGGCCGGATCTGGCTCCCGGGCCTTAGTTTGCCTACCCATGCTCTAAGCCTTTTTTAAAGCCATCCAAGCTGGCGGTGGCTCATCGAAAGAACGGCAAACTGTCCCCGGTAATGAAGAGCACATTTTGAAAATTAATGAAGCAACAGCTTCCCAATTGATTGTTTGCGACTCCGGGCAGCGGGGCCGACAGCATGTCTGAACCAATAAGTGGTTTTCCAGATGGCTGAGCGGTTCTTTGCGGCGGCCGTGATTTTGCGGTGCGACGTCAAGGCCCGCAGAAGTGATGGCGGGTGAGGCGAAGGTCGAGGAGGAAGGGAACCGAAAGGGCTTGCAAACTGTGCCGTTCATCAGCGCCTCTTCTGATTAAAGACCGCTGGGCGGCCTTTTCCTTCCTCTTGTTTAACTTGATTTCTTTCCGCTTCGTTCCGAGGGAGGCAGAAGAAAAATACAACTCTTTCCGAGCGAGCGCCAAAGATGGCCGAGACTTCGCCTTTCCCCCCTTTTTTTCCCACTCCCCCCACGGTCGTCATTAAAATGAAAAAGTAGCTGTGCGTGTGAGTGCGAGAGGGAAATAGAGTGCCAATAAAACCGCAGGCTAAATGGCTCTGTAGAGACCAGCCTGAGCTTTACCTGTATATCTGTAATAGTAGAGTTCCCAGCTGAGAAATCATACAGGGAGGTAAAGACCCATTTGCAGGCCAATCCTTAGAGCTTGTGGGGCGAGAGGAGGAAATTGCTCCAGCACTACCTGAATCCCGAACAATAACTCAACTCTCATCTTCCGGCGTTGGCTTTCCTTTATTTTCTTCCGGGGGGGAACCAAAAATAGAAGCTGCTATTGCAACGTTCAGGCCCAGTGGAAAATGAGCCCATTTACCAAATTATTGTTCATTTTATATCCATTAAGCCCAACCTCGTGTAGAAAAGCCCCACATGCACTCACCTTGGTGGGAGCCAAATTAAGATCTCTGTTTTCATGCCAAGAGCTGCAGCCACGTTCTTCCCACGGAGGGAGCCGACTCGCCTCTGGGACAACGTGCTGCTACAGGGCCAGCAGTGACACACAGGACCAGATTTTCTTCCAAATAAACAAAAAGCCATCTGCACAGAAAGTTATCATGACATAAGAACACAGGAAGAGCCTGCTGGGTCAAAGCCCAGGACATGTCTTATCTAGCATTCGGGTCTCACATGGATGATAATAATAATAATAATAATAATAATAATAATAATAATAATAATTGTCAGAGCTGCCCGAGGTCCCAGCTCACAAAGGACCAACGCCAGTCCGTTATTATATACAAAAGTCTTTATTGAAGTTCAGTTTCTCTTTCACATCAGCAGCGCGCAGCTCTACGTCTGAGACTCTAGACCGCTGAAGCTCCGTCTGAGTCTCCGCCCCCCATACACCAGTTTAAGACCCTAGCCTTGCTCCACCTCTTCCTTTGCTCTTTCCTCCTCTGGGTCCGCCTGTCAGCTGGGGTCTCGCCCTTCCTAGACTCTTCTGACGCTGAGTCCCCTGAGTCTTCCCCCTGCCTCCGGCGGGCTTTAGGACCTGGTTCCCGATCCGGGCTTTCTGCTGTCCCGCGCGCCTGTACATTTGAACTTGGCGCGCGCGCCCAGCCGGTGACCTTCCTCCTGACCGTTACACTGCTCCTGTCACTGCTTCCCCCTTCGGGGGGGCTAGCTGGACCTGACACCTGAGACTCTTCCCCCCCACTCTGCTCTGGTGGGGAAGCTGGTCCTGATCTCCAGCTGCTGCTTTGGGAGTCCCCGCTGGCCCCCTGTTTCTGGTGTGTCCCCCCTGGGACCCCCCTCGCCCTGACCATCGGCGCCTCCTTCTGGGAATCTTCTGATTCGCTGGAGAAGCTCATGGAATCTCTCGGGTCACTGTCATACTCCCCTATGCTGCCCTCAGATCCCTCCCCTTCGCTCTCCATCTCCTCTCTCCCCTGTGCCTCTGTCCCTGAACCCCTGACAATAATAATAATATTTTTTATTATTTATACCCTGCCCATCTGGCTGGGTTTCCCCAGCCACTCTGGGCAGCTTCCAACAAAAGATTAAAAATACATTAAAACATCAGTCATTAAAAACTTCCCTAAACAGGGCTGCATTCAGATGTCTTCTAAAAGTCAGGTAGTTGTTTATTTCCTTGACATCTGATGGGAGGGTGTTCCACAGGGCAGGAACCACCACCGAGAAGGCCCTCTGCCTGTAAACTCACTTCTCACAGGGAGGGAACTATCAGAAGGCCCTCGGAGCTGGACCTCAGTGTCCAGGCAGAACGATGTGGAGATGCTCCTTCAGGTATACTGGATCGAGGCCATTTAGGGTTTTAAAGGTCAGCACCAACACTTTCAATTGTGCTCGGAAACGTTCTGGGAGCCAATGTAGGTCTTTCAAGACCGATGTTATGTGGTCTTGGCTGCAGCTCCCAGTCACCAGTCTGGCTGCCACATTCTGAATTAGTTGTAGTTTCCGGGTCAACTTCAAAGGTAGCTCCACATACAGCACATTGCAGTAGTCCAAGCGGGAGATAACCAGAGCATGCACCACTCTGGCAAGACAGTCTGCAGGCAGGGAGGGTCTCATCCTGTGTACCAGATGGAGCTGGGAGACAGCTGCCCTAGACTCAGAACTGACCTGCACCTCCATGGACAGCTGTGAGTCCAAAATGACTCCCAGGCTGCGCACCTGGTCCTTCAGGTGCACAGTTACCCCATTCAGGACCAGGGAGTCCTCCACACCTGTCCACTTCCTGTCCCTGAAAAACAGTACTTCTGTCTTGTCAGGATTCAAGCTTCAGTTGAGATTCCTGGATTGCAGGGGGTAGGACTAGATGTCCCTAGGGGGCCCTTCCGACTCTACACTTCTATGATTCTACGAACCAGATGGACCACATGAATCCCAGGACTCTAGCACAAAGCAATTCTTCTCCTATGTTTCTTGTTATTTCTAGTCTTGCATTGTAAGATGCTTTGAGCCACTTTCATGTGAAAAAGAGCAATGATCATAATTGTAATAAAGCTGAGATGATCCAGGGAATTATATTGGCTGAGGACTTCTTTGATTAGGGTCTCCCAGGCTACCTGACTTTCCTAACTCAAGCGATGCTGACACAGCAGGTGATTGCAAACCCAATTTTACCATGCAATGTAGTCAAGAGCTACTTTTCCAAGACCAGGTGGCCATGTTTGGCTAGCTGATTGCAGATGGGGACCTCAAAATACAGCAACAGCTGGCTTTGCGACTTTGGGGGTGCAGGAATATATTTGCAAAAAGCTTTGAGATCTCGATCAGCATGGATAGGTCTATCTCGGTAGTTTTGCCTGACAGACTAATGGGCAGCCGGGGACTTGACAAAGGAATATTAATGGTCCTTAATGATGAGGAATGCTTTCCTTAATGGCCTGGAAATCTCTCTCCCTTGTCTCCTGAATGTGGCATGTTCAACGCTGCTGGGAGGGCCAAGAGAGAGAGTTTGCAGCAAGCTGGAGCACAGAGAAAAGTTTCTCAAACTTTTTTAAAACAACTCTGGGGGAAGTGGGTGTTGGCAAAGTCATTTAGTGATGCAGATGGAGTCCAGAGAGAAAAGTAAGTCCTGATAATACAGTCGTACCTTGGTTGTCGAATGCCCTGGAACTCAGACGTTTTGCTTCCCAAACACTGCAAACCTGGAAGTTACTGTTCCAGTTTGCAAACCCGAACATCCAACGGGGCTTCTGTGGCTTGTGATTGGCTGCAGGAGCTTGCTGCAGTCAATCAGAAGCTGCAATTTGGTTTTTGAATGTTTTGGAAGTAGAACAGACTTCCAGAATGGATTCTGTTCGACTTCAAAGGTATGACTATATGTTACTGAACAAAAACAGCAGTATAATTTGAAGAGTAAGGAACAGAGAGGGTTTTGTCTCTTAGGGGCAGGTCTTGTTGAGAACAGGGTTGCATATACAGCTAAGGGCTTGTCCACACTTCAGCTGGGGCCATGTCTAGAAAGCACGGGGCCTTGCGCCTATTCTTGCACCTCTCCAGAGTGTCTGGAGGCGGTTGGAGGATGGATGGCGGCTAACAGATTGAGGTTGAATCCTGACAAGACAGAAGTACTGTTTTTGGGGAACAGGAGGCGGGCAGGTGTGGAGGATTCCCTGGTCCTGAATGGGGTAACTGTGCCCCTGAAGGACCAGGTGCGCAGCCTGGGAGTCATTTTGGACTCACAGCTGTCCATGGAGGCACAGGTCAAATCTGTGTCCAGGGCAGCTGTCTACCAGCTCCATCTGGTACGTAGGTTGAGACCCTATCTGCCTGCGGACTGTCTCGCCAGAGTGGTGCATGCTCTGGTTATCTCCTGCTTGGACTACTGCAATGCACTCTACGTGGGGCTAGCTTTGAAGGTGATTCGGAAACTACAACTAATCCAGAATGCGGCAGCTAGACTAGTGACTGGGGGCGGCCGCCGAGACCATATAACACCGGTCTTGAAAGACCTGCATTGGCTCCCAGTACGTTTCCGAGCACAATTCAAAGTGTTGGTGCTGACCTTTAAAGCCCTAAACGGCCTCAGTCCAGTATACCTGAAGGAGCGTCTCCACCCCCATTGTTCTGCCCGGACACTGAGGTCCAGCGCCGAGGGCCTTCTGGCGGTTCCCTCATTGCGAGAGGCAAAGCTACAGGGAACCAGGCAGAGGGCCTTCTCGGTAGTGGCGCCCGCCCTGTGGAACGCCCTTCCAGCAGATGTCAAAGCGATAAACAACTACCTGACATTCAGGAGACATCTTAAGGCAGCCCTGTTCAGGGAAGTTTTTAACGTTTGATATTTTATTGTATTTTTGGTTTCTGTGGAAGCCGCCCAGAGTGGCTGGGGAGGCCCAGCCAGATGGGCGGGGTATAAATAAATTATTATTATTATTATTATTATTATTATTATTATTATTATTTCCAAGGGAAAATGCTCTCTTTAGTGATAGAACAAATGGCAATCTGGGGGGAACCCAAATTGCTCCAACTGAGTGCTAAAGAGCCATTTTCCATGGGGTCCACCCAAGTAGAGTCCACCCAAGTAGAAATGGAACCACCGCAAAGCGGTGTCACCCACCCCCAACTCAGACTGCTGCTCCAGAAGACTCTCTTGGTCAGTGGTATCGAAAGTCCCACTTATAAAATACTCTCCCCAGAGAGGCTTGCCTGGTACCTTCATTGCACATCTTTAGGGGCCAAGCAAAACCAGGCCATTTGCTGTTAAACAATCCATGGTCTTTTAAATGTATTTGTGGGAGGGAGGTTACATCTGCATGCAGAGGACCGGGAGGCCAGCTGGCTAGCCCTGGCTGGGCCGTTCCCTTCCAACCATTCCGCTGCGAGAACCATCGCCTCTGCTCCAGCCTAAATCAGCGACCCAGGCTTACTCAGCTAGGGCACACTATCAGCAGATGGAACTGCACACACAGAATAGGTGTGAGGCTTGTGGAAGCGTATTATAACTACAGATTTATTAATCATAAATCAGGACATGTCAACTCTCTCTCATGTTGTCTCAGAGAGAACAGCTAAAAGCAAAAGCTATACACACAACGGAAGTTCCCAGCATACTATGCTGGAATATAAACAGACATGTGACACATAACAATCCCATGTCTGTTCCTTAAGGTGGAATGGAAATGCCAACAGGTTATTGGTTTGGTTTTGGTTTGTTGGTTTTTGTTGGTTAGTAAAGGTTAAGGGACCCCTGACTGTTAGGTCCAGTCACGAACGAATCTGGGGTTGTGGCGCTCATCTCGCTTTATTGGCTGAGGGAGCTGGCGTACAGCTTCCAGGTCATGTGGCCAGCATGACTAAGCCGCTTCTGGCGAACCAGAGCAGTGCACAGAAACGCTGTTTACCTTCCTGCCAGAGCGGTACCTATTTATCTACTTGCACTTTGTGCTTTTGAACTGCTAGGTTGGCAGAGGCAGGGACCGAGCAACGGGAGCTCACCCGTCGCGGGGATTTGAACCACCGACCTTCCGATCAGCAAGCCGAAGAGCCTCAGTGGTTTAGACCACAACGCCACCCACTTCCCACAGCACCATGTAAGTGTTTGTTACATGTTCTCATTTTGCATTTCAATGCTGTGAACCACCCTGTGACATTTGGACGAAGGGCTTGATACAAATTTAACAAATAAAAATAATGACAAATAAATAAATGCAATTATCTCACCATTCTCCACAACAGAATGCTGTCATTGGAGATTCTGACACAGGCCAGCACTACTCTGCATGGCAGCTGAGATAAGATACTCGGAAGCTGCATTCTGGGAAAATAACTTTCCGTACCAACTTACAGAGAATTAACTCATTCCTTAGTACACATGTTATCCTTGAGAAGCCAAACCCCTACAACCTGAGCAACAGGGGAGGAAAAGTGGGAAAAAGCATTTCCTGCACTAATGCTCTCAAAAGGAAGCTATGCGCTAGTTCCCAAAACAAAATTTGGGGCCTTGTTCAGCCTGAGATCTGCATTTCTGTCTGAGCAACGGACTCCCTTGAAAGATGGCAGATTCTCCTTACTCAGAGAGGCTGGATGGCCACCTGCCATGGATGCTTTAGTTGTGATTCCTGCATTTCAGGGGGGTCAGACTAGAGAACCCTTGGGGTAGGGTTACCAGATGTCCCCGGTTCCCAGGGACAGCCCCCGGATTTGCAAATCTGACCCCGGACAAATTCCGTCCCCGCAGTGTCCCCAGATTTGCAAATCTGTCCCCAGGAAACGTGGCAGCGGCAGCCTCAGCAGCCCGCAGCCAGCCTGGTAGCGCAGTTGGCTCTGGCTGGCTTCAGGAGCTGCTTGCTGCCGCCGCCACTGTCGAAGGTGAACTGGGGACATCTGGTGGTACAGATCTCCTGGCCCCTTCCCCCTTTGTTTTGACAGATCGGGGGAGGCTCAGGAGCTGCGGCCGGCCAGCCAGCCGTTGCCCAGGAGGGGCGCAAGGCACACGGTTTCTCCGCCAGGCAAGGTGCAACGCCCTTCTTTTGCACCCTGTGAAACATAAACGGCCTCAGTCCTGTATACCTGAAGGAGTGTCTCCACCCCCATCATTCAGCCCGGACACTGAGATCCAGTGCCGAGGGCCTTCTGGCGGTTCCCTCCCTGCGAGAAGCAAAGTTACAGGGAACCAGGCAGAAGGCCTTCTCGGTAGTGGCGCCCGCCCTGTGGAACGCCCTCCCTTCAGATGTGAAGGAAATAAGCAGCTATCCTATCTTTAAAAGACATCTGAAGGCAGCCCTGTTCAGGGAAGTTTTTAATATTTAATGCTGTATTGTTTTTAACACTCGATTGGGAGCCGCCCAGAGTGGCTGGGGAAACTCAGCCAGATGGGCGGGGTATAAATAATAAATTATTATTATTATTATTATTATTATTATTATTATTATTATTATTATTATTACACAGTTTTTTTAAAAAAAAACTGGGCAATGGCAAGCCGCAACTCCCAAGCCTTTCCCGATCTGTCAAAACAAAGGGAGAAGTGGGCAGGAGATCAGGGAAGGCTTGGGAGTCACGGGCAGGCAGAGTACCGTTGCCCAGTTTTTAAAAAACTGCGCATTTATGTTTCACAGGGTGCGAAAGAAGGGCTTTGCACCTTCCTGATGCTGAGACTCCAATACTTTGGCTACCTCATGAGAAGAGAAGACTCCCTGGAAAAGACCCAGATGCTGGGAAAGATGGAGGGCACAAGGAGAAGGGGATGATGGAGGACGAGATGGTGGGACAGTGTTCTCGAAGCTACCAGCATGAGTTTGACCAAACTGCGGGAGGCAGTGGAAGACAGGATGGCCTGGCGTGCTCTGGTCCATGGGGTCACGAAGAGGCGGACACAACTAAATGACTAAACAACAAACAACAATGTGCATGTGTGCTTGGGCCCAGGGTCTTTTGCCTCACCATCCCCACTACTGACTCCCTGTTGCTACTCAGCTTCAAAAAAACAAAAACGAAGTGTCCCAGGATTCATAGAAAAAAATCTGGTAACCATACCTTGGGGTCCCCTCCAAGTCTGCGATTTTACAATCCTGAAGAAAAGGAGGAGGTAAAACTGTTTCACTCGGCAACCCTGCCATGCGCTCCAAACTTAATCGAGCCAAGGGGTTTCCATTTCCCACATCTCCCGCACATGCACGCACAGATACCTCATTCTGGCACCTCGCAGTGCTGCGAGTTGAAAGGCATTTATAGCATTTATATCTTTGCAATTCTCCCCTCCCGCCTCCTGCTCCCCCCAAGTTAAGGAGACAAGGAAGAAGCTTGAGGCAACACGGGGAGCGACAGCGGCGCTCCGGAGCCATATGTTTGGAGGGCCGTCGTATATTTATGTCTACACGTATATATATTATGTGTCCCTGTTTCCCGTATATTACTTTGAAGGCATGAATTAACTCAAGCTGCGCTTTCAATTCCACCCCCTCCTCTTCTTCAGTTAATGGCAAGCACTGGGGGTGCAGAAGCAGGGATTTTGCTGCTGCCAAAGTCTTTGAAAGAAGCCTGGAAAGCAATTGTACTGTGTGGGAATTTTGGGGTGGGTGGTTTTTGTTTTTTTTTAAAGAAAAGATAAAAAGTGATGAATGGATGAGACGCAGTTTCCTGCAGCAAATCTTTTCTCCATTACCACTTCCAAGCTCTCTGGACTCTTTTATAAGTGACTCTTTTTTTCTTCCCTTCCCTTGGTGGCAAAAAAAACACAAAACAATCGGGGTCTGCAACCAAATTTTGCAGTATGCAGGGCCCTTGGAAGATTCAGGACAGATATTCCTGCATTGCAAGGGGTTGGACTAGATGACTCTACCATAACATATAATTTCCAACAGTCATATAACGTAACTTCTTATCTTATACAACATTTTTGACTTCCGTCAACACCTCTGATGATTTTTCGTTCTTTATCACCTGGAGTACTGTGTCCAGTTCTGGGCACCACAGTTCAAGAAGGACACTGACAAACTGGAACGTGTCCAGAGGAGGGCAACCAAAATGGTCAAAGGCCTGGAAACGATGCCTTATGAGGAACGGCTAAGGGAGCTGGGCATGTTTAGCCTGGAGAAGAGGAGGTTAAGGGGTGATATGATAGCCATGTTCAAATATATAAAAGGATGTCACATAGAGGAGGGAGAAAGGTTGTTTTCTGCTGCTCCAGAGAAGCGGACACGGAGCAATGGATTCAAACTACAAGAAAGAAGATTCCACCTAAACATTAGGAAGAACTTCCTGACAGTAAGCTGTTGGACAGTGGAATTTGCTGCCAAGGAATGTGGTGGAGTCTCCTACTTTGGAGGTCTTTAAGCAGAGGCTTGACAACCATATGTCAGGAGTGCTCTGATGGTGTTTCCTGCTTGGCAGGGGGTTGGACTCGATGGCCCTTGTGGTCTCTTCCAACTCTATGATTCTATGATTCTATCACTTATTCTGCATTTCTTAATTTCCCATTACACTTAATTATCATTAACTAACCCACAAACCTGAGGTTAAGAATACCATGCTCTCCAGACTGAGCTATCCCATGGGGATAATAGTATCATTATCTTATTATCTTAATTGAACCAGATACAGTGGGAGCTCGGGTTGTGAACGGGATCCGTGTGGGATACACGTTCGCAACCTGCAGCATTATCAACCCGCAGCAGTGCATTTGTGCACACGCGGGTTGCGATACAGCGCTTCTGCGCATGCGCAAAGCGTGATTTAGCGCTTCTGTGCATGCATGACCGCCGAAACCCGGAAGTAACCCGTTCCAGTGTTTCCAGGTTTCGGCGCATCCATAACCTGAAAACCCACAACCTTAAGCGTCTCTAACCCGAAGTATGACTGTAGCCTTCAGGTAAATGGAGATGTGTTATTTACACATATCTACAACCTTAGCAGGATGTGGGTGGCGCTGTGGGTTAAACCACAGAGCCTAGGACTTACCGATCAGAAGGTCGGCGGTTCGAATCCCCGCGGCGGGGTGCGCTCCCGTTGCTCTGTCCCTGCTCCTGCCAACCTAGCAGTTCGAAAGCGCGTCAAAGTGCAAGTAGATAAATAGGTACCACTCCGGCGGGAAGGTAAACGGCGTTTCCGTGCGCTGCTCTGGTTCGCCAGAAGCGGCTTAGTCATGCTGGCCACATGACCTAGAAGCTGTACACCGGCTTCCTCGGCCAATAAAGTGAGATGAGCACCGCTACCTCTGAAAGTGGACTCCTGTCAGCAGATTTCTTGTGCCATTTAAGATGCCTCAAGACTCTTGACTGCTTTGGCAGCTGTAGACCAGCAGAGCTACCTTTCTGGAAAATGGGGGAAAGCAAAGTTCTCTTCTGGGGTGAGATGCAGTTGCGCTACTAGATAAGGAATGTGCAGATAGCTTTGACACTGGTAATCTTTGCTCCATCATGTTGTGCGGATGCCTGATTATTGTCTTCCAAAGCAACTACTCTATTCCGAACTTAAAAATGGAAAGAGAAATGCTGGTGGTCAACAAAAGAGGTTTAAAGACTGTCTCAAGACAAAACTTAAAAAATGTAGTATAAACAACAACAAGTGGGAAAGACTGGCCTGCGAGCGCTCCAGTTGGAGAACAGCCTTTACCAAAGGTGTCATGGACTTTGAAGACACTCAGGATGCAAGGGAGAAATGTGCTAACAGGAAGAGGGTTTGGCAAACCCTCACCATGATCAGCTCCCGCTCACAAACCCACTGTGGAATCATAGAATCATAGAGTTGGAAGAGACCACAAGGGCCATCGAGTCCAACCCCCTGCCAAGCAGGAAACACCCTCAGAGCACTCCTGACATATGGTTGTCAAGCCTCTGCTTAAAGACCCCCAAAGTAGGAGACTCCACCACACTCCTTGGCAGCAAATTCCACTGTCGAACAGCTCTTACTGTCAGGAAGCTCTTCCTAATGTTTAGGTGGAATCTTCTTTCATGTAGTTTGGATCCATTGCTCCGTGTCCACTTCTCTGGAGCAGCAGAAAACAACCTTTCTCCCTCCTCTATGTGACATCCTTTTATATATTTGATCATGGCTATCATATCACTCCTTAACCTCCTCTTCTCCAAAGGACGTGTGGAAGGACGTGTGGATCCAGAATTGGCCTCCACAGTCACTTAAAGGTAAAGGTAAAAGGACCCCTGACCATTAGGTCCAGTCATGGCCGACTCTGGGGTTGCGGCACTCATCTCGCTTTACTGGCCGAGGGAGCTGGCATACAGCTTCTGGGTCATGTGGCCAGCATGACTAAGCCGCTTCTGGCGAACCAGAGCAGCGCACGGAAACGCCGTTTACCTTCCCGCCAGAGCAGTACCTATTTATCTACTTGCACTTTGACGTGCTTTCGAACTGCTAAGTGGGCAGGAGCAGGGACCGAGCAACGGGAGCTCACCCCGTCGCGGGGATTTGAACCGCCAACCTTCTGATCGGCAAGTCCTAGGCTCTGTGGTTTAACCCACGGTGCCACCCGCATCCCACCACAGTCACTTACGGACTCACTATTAAAACCGTGTTCATGGAAGACAATCCTACTCGGCTACGAGTGATGGCCAAAGAAGAAAAAAGAAGAATCTGACCATCTTCTTCTCAGCACTTAGGGCCTGATCCAGCCCTGTCGATGGCTTCAGGGAAGAGGGCCAGGCATTTGCAGCACAAGACACAAACACAACTGCCCCTATATTGCTGTGACATCCGCCCGCCAGCTGCTTGGGGTTTTGTGCTGTGCTGCTGCAGCTACAGCCTGACCGCTGGGTGGAGGCCAGAAAGCGAACAATTGAAGGGTTTGGGGGGGAGGGTTGGCAACAGCGCTGGTGGTAATTACTTAATTGCTTAAGCACTGATTAATAAGCAAAACTTGTCTTTCCAGCAACATGCAAATCGCCTCTAATGGGAAATCCAGGAAAAGACTCAGCAGGAGGGCTCCCCTTTCTTTCTTTTTTTTAAGAAAAGGGGGGAATGGTTTATCAAGGAGCCAGACAGGACAGACAGAGGAGGAGGAAGCAAAAGAGCGAAAGGCATAGAATTGTAGAGTGGGAAGGGATATCCAAGAGTCATTTAGTTCAACCCACTGCAGGACATTGGGAGACAAGTCACAGGAGACAAGAGGAATGGAGCTACTCTGTCTCATCCTGATCCATTCCAGTCTACTCTACACATGAGTTCTTGTTGTCGTTAATTCTTTGGGAGCTGCCCAGAGTGGTGGGGGAAACCTAGCCAAATGGAAGGGATTTACATAAATTATTATTATTATTAGGGGTAGATTGAGGTTGAATCCTGATAAGACAGAAGTACTGTTTTGGGGGAACAGGGGGCAGGCAGGTGTGGAGGACTCCCTGATTCTGAATGGGGTCACTGTGCCCCTGAAAGACCAGGTGCGCAGCCTGGGAGTCATTTTGGACTCACAGCTGTCCATGGAGGCACAGGTTAATTCTGTGTCCAGGGCAGCTGTTTACCAGCCCCATCTGGTACGCAGGATGAGACCCTCCCTGCCTGCAGACTGTCTCTCCAGAGTGGTCCGTGCTCTGGTTATCTCGCACTTGGACTACTGAAATGCACTCTGTGTGGGGCTACCTTTGAAGGTGACTCGGAAACTCCAGAACGCGGCAGCTAGACTGGTGACTGGAAGTGGCCACCGAGACCCATATAACACCAGTCCTGAGAGATCTGCATTGGCTCCTAATACATTTCTGAGCACAATTCAAAGTGCTGGTGCTGACCTTTAAAGCCCTAAATGGTCTTGGCCCAGTATGCCTGAAGGAGCGTCTCCACTCCCATCGTTCAGCCCGGACACTGAGGACCAACTCCAAGATCCTTCTGGCGGTTCCCTCATTGCAAGAAGCGAAGTTGCAGGGAACATCTTCCTGCTGTTAGTTGGAATCTCCTTTCTTGTAACTTGAAGCCTTGGGTTCGAGTCTTACCCTCCGGAGCAAGAGAAAGCAGGCCTTGGGATTAATACCCTATTCAACTGTGTTGGGGGGGGGGTTATCGGGCTCTTCTTGTTTTTGTTTTTATTGTGTGTTTTTATATTGCGATTTTATGTTGTAGACCTCCCTGTGAGCTGCAGATATAGGGCGGAATACAAATTAAACAAGCAAACAAATAATGCAGCATTCAGAGGGCGTTGCCCTCATCAAAATGCCATCTCATATTGTGGAAATAATATTGTGGAAATAATAGTGCATTGGTTTTCAACCAGTGCGCTGTCGCACCCTGGGGTGCCTTGAATTCTGGTCAGGGGTGCCACAGGCAACACTCTTTCCTTCTCTCTCTGCTCTGATTTTCTCTCGCATCTCTGCCACCCCAAGGCTTGCACAGCTGTTTGTTGCAGCAGCCCTGGCCATAAGCTCCCCAGGTGAATGACATCTGGTGCTGGCCAGGGGGTGCTTCCCAGGCCCCAGCCCAGTATACCTGAAGGAGCGTCTCCACCCCCATCGTTCAGCCCAGACACTGAGGTCCAGCTCCGAGGGCCTTCTGGTGGTTCCTTCGCTGCGAGAAGGTTACAGAGAACCAGACAGAGGGTCTTCTTGGTGGTGGCGCCCGCCTTGTGGAACGTCCTCCCACCAGATGTCAAAGAGAAGAACAACTTCCAGACTTTTAGAAGACATCTGAAGGCAGCCCTCTTTAGGGAAGCTTTTAATGTTTAACAGACAACTGTATTTTAATAGTCTGTTGGAAGCCGCCCAGAGTGGCTGGGTATAAATAATAAATTCTATTCTATTCTATTCTGTTCTATTCACAAGGGAGGGTATTCAAAAAAGGGTGAGGGTGAGGGGCTGCCAGCTCCGCAGGCAAGGAGTGACCTGACTGGGCTCCTGAGCCCCACAGGGGTGCCACAGAAAGAATGTAGTTGGGCAAGGGAGCCGTGGACCCAAAACGGTTGTAAACCTCTGATCTGGGGCATTGTGCTGTCCCCTAGTGGTAGACAGCTCAAGATCAGCACCTACATTTCATGCAGTGGCAATAGGGCCCTTTGCCCCCTGTATAGGTTGACTCTGGTTGGGATCTGGTCTCCTCCTTTGTCCGCTTTGGGGCAGACAGGGAAGCGGACGCCCCACAGGAAATCTTTCAGCTGCAGCTCCAACCACGGCCTCTTTGTCTCCCTGCAGGCTTTGAAGAAAATTGACTCCGGAGACAGCGACGGTCTCCAGAACTCACCAGAGATGTTCGATTTGTTTCACAACAAAGACCATCTAAATAGGATTTGGAGATGAGACGGGTGGAAAACTGCACACAAAGGGAACCGAGTCCCCGAGGAAGGCTGGCAAACGCTTTGAGACCCAGCCACAGGTTTAAGCGCTCGGCTGGGACGATGGCACTCTGCTGCCATCTGGTGCCAGCTGCACATTAAGATAAGCAAGTGGACAGTGAACTGGACAGTGATCTGGCCGGCCAGGATAGAATCTTAGAATTGTAGACTTGTACATCAGGGGTATGGGAAGTGGGTATTGCTGTGGGTTAAACCACAGAGCCTAGGGCTTGCCGATCAGAAAGTCGGCGGTTTGAATCCCCACTACGGGGTGAGCTCCCGTTGCTCGGTCCCTGCTCCTGCCAACCTAGCAGTTTGAAAGCACGTCAAAGTGCAAGTAGATAAATAGGTACCGCTCTGGCGGGAAGGTAAACGGCATTTCCGTGCGCTGCTCTGGTTCGCCAGAAGCGGCTTAGTCATGCTGGCCACATGACCCGGAAGCTGTACGCCTGCTCCCTCGGCCAATAAAGCGAGATGAGCGCCACAACCCCAGAGTCGTCTGCGATTGGGCCTAATGGTCAGGGGTCCCTTTACCTTTTAGATCAGGGGTCAGCAAACTTTTTTGGGAGGGGGCCGGTTTACCATCCCCCAGATTTTGTGGTGGGTTGTACCGTGTGTGTGTGTGCATGCATGCACACACACCCAGTGGAGGGGGTTTCATTCTGTCCCCCTCTTTTCCCCAGCCCCTTGCCTCCCCCTGCCTACCTATAGTGCTTCCAGCACAAGGGCTGGCTGGCTCCGGAGAGGTGGTGCACTCTCCCAACCGTGGCTCCTGTGCTTGCCCTTGCGAGTGGCAGAGACTAGCGGTGGCGGCAGTGGAGGGACGAGTAGCCCAAAAGGGCTGGCTGGCTCCAGAGAGGCGCTGCTCAAAATGGCACTCAGCCAGCTCAGCCCAGCCCCCCTCCTCCTCTATGCAGGGCAGGGAGAAGCTAGGAGGAGGGAGGGAGGAAACACTGTGGCGTGTAAGAGGGAGGGGGGAAATGGTGCCCCCCAAAAAATGGTGGTGCAAAGAAAAAATTAACAAAAAAAATTAATGAAGGAATCCACACGATCCACGGACTGTCCGCTGGCCAGATCCTGAGGGCAATTGGGCTGGATCTGGCCCACGGTCCGTAGTTTGCCGACCCCTGTTGTAGAGGATGACCTCCAAATGTGGTGGCCTGGGACTCGGCCTCGGAACCAGAGGAGTCTCAGTCTGCACTGCTTCCTTTGCCTCAGGCGGCATTGGAACCAGGTCTGGGGCCTGATTCTGTGAAGCCCCAGTCTGCACAGGTTCCCCTGCAACAAGCACCAGCTGGGCCGAGTCAGGGGCCTGATCCTGCCCTGGCTCCAGATGCGGGGATGACCTCGTTGCCTTCAGCTGGGCCATCACGTACAGCTGCTCCACTACCGGTTGGGTCAGGGGAGACTGAGGCGGCCTCTGGGTCTAGTAACCCACCGACGTCTCCCGAGCTGCAGAGAAGGAGAGACCCGAGTACTCGCAGGTGGAGTGCTCGCCTTCGGGTGAGACAGGGAGGTGAGTCGCCGGGGGATCAGGATCAGCCGTTACTCCGTCAGAGATAAAAGGCTGTCAGACCCCGCCCCAGGTTGCGGGAGCAACATTGCTGTATGCCAGATCCTGTAGCTGTCCTTGTTTCCTGCCCCGTGTCCTGCCTTGGCCCTGTCAGACTCTCTCCCCGTGGAACCTTTGGATTCTGGACCGGTCATGGACCACGTCTCATGGGTTACCCCCGGGCCCAGCACACTAAATATCTTCGCAGAAGATTACAGAAAGCTTGGCTTATTGCTCCATATCCCAAAAAACCAAGCACCAGAAAATGCATTTTGCTTTAAATTAATCTTTCTAATATATAGCGGTAGGATTTAATGTATTGGAACCTGTCGTTATGACTTATGGCACTTAACATTTGATGGTGGTGTAATAACTGTGATTTTAAAACTTTACATAAAAAAAGAGGCACACACGCACCCATCTAGATTTAAATAAGAAAAAGCCCTTTATTTCCTTGTTACCCTTCAGAAGGGAAACGGGGGTTCCAAAGTCCTCATGTTGAAGGCACAAACATTTTGCAGAAAGGTGCATAGCAGAAACGCTGCGGCTTCAGACCTACAGGAGCGCCGAACACAGAGAGAAGGACCACTCGCCATCTTTGAACCACACGTCAAAGGCAAGATCCCGCTTGCTCATCTGAAACGCCAACTGTGGCTAGAGACCACCAGAAGTTGCAACAGAAGGCTGGTGTGCATTGGGGGTGAATGGGGCCTGCCCCACCCAGCTCAGTCCACACTCCGCCAGCCCCCACCTACCTTCCTGCCTTTGTGCTAACCAACACTTGTTCTGCCTGTCATTTGCTCTGACACCTCGAATCCAGGGGTAGAATCTCACCCAACCTTCTCCAACCACAATGCTTGTGAGCCTTCCAATCTTTCAAGTCTCAGAACTGTCCCAATGTCTTCATTCTTTGGCTAGCTCACTGAACGTCAAAAGGAGTTTTGGTGGCATTTGCGTCCAGCTTCTCTTATCCTTCCAGAGCTGTTGGTTTCTTGCTCTCTGCCCTCCAGCACCCAATGTGCACCAGCTGGGTGCAAATTTGGCAGGGCCTCCTGCAGCCCCCTTGGTGCCCACGGAGGAGAACCTCTTTTGGCGAAGGCACCGCAACAGGAACACGAGGGAAAGCCAAACCCTGGGAAGACTGCATTGCTGCCAACAATGCATACTTGCAAAGCCATAATTAAAGAAGAAGAAAGCCTTTGGAGATTTCCAGCAATATGCAAGGCAGTGGGAGGGACGAGGGAAGGATTGTGAGGTCAGGGAGAGGAATCAGGAACTGTGCGAGGCACTGACATCTCACCCCCTGCAAACATTTGAAACACCCTCCCTGACACAGCTGTCAACGTTTCCCTTTTTTAAAGGGAAATTCCCTTATTCCGAATAGGATTCCTCGCAAGAAAAGGGGAAAGTTGACAGCTATGCTCCCTAACCCCATTCTCTGTCTTCTGTGCTCGACTTCCCACCCCAAGCAAGTTCACTGCACAATCTGAGATGCTTGCCTTGGGTTTCCCTAAAAATGCTGCAGAAGAAGCCTTTGGACTGGGATGAGCAGACTGCAGAGTTTCACCAGTAGACATGCAGACCTTGATTATTGATGCTTCTTGGGAGAAAAGCAACGACAAACCTAGACAGCATCTTAAAAAGCAGAGACATCACCTTGCCAACAAAGGTCCGTATAGTTAAAGTTATGGTTTTCCCAGTCGTCATGTATGGAAGTGAGAGCTGGACCATAAAGAAGGCTGATCGCCGAAGAATGGATGCTTTTGAATTCTGGTGTTGGAGGAGACTCTTGAGAGTCCCATGGACTGCAAGAAGATCAAACCTCTCCATTCTGAAGGAAATCAGCCCTGAGTGCTCACTGGAAGGACAGATCCTGAAGCTGAGGCTCCAAGACTTTGGCCACCTCAGGAGAAGAGAAGACTCCCTGGAAAAGACCCTGATGTTGGGAAAGATGGAGGGCACAAGGAGAAGGGGACGGCAGAGGACGAGATGGTGGGACAGTGTTCTCGAAGCTACCAGCATGAGTTTGACCAAACTGCGGGAGGCAGTGGAAGACAGGAGTGCCTGGCGTGCTCTGGTCCAGGGGGTCACAAAGAGTCGGACACGACTAAATGACTAAACAACAACAACAAAATAATAATACATGAGTCATGAGTGGAATCGGTTTTGAATTGCAATCTCCTCCTACGGCATCCTGAGATCCAGAAACTTTCAATTTTTTTAATTAAAAAACCCTGAAGCTCTTACAGGGTTAAGTTTTCTGAGTTCCGCCCTCGTGCACTGAAAGCAGAAATGCAGGCCTTGGCTTAGCAAAGAAGAGGGCAATGTCAAGCTTTGACCAGATGAGTGGTCCAGCCGCAAACTCCAATGGGGAATAACCTCTTCGCAATGCGGCAGAGTCATTCCCCAAAAGAAAAGAAAAACCACCCTCCCACTACGGTTTCACAGGAAAAAAATGTCAGTCCCTGGAGAAGGCATTGCAGCTCCCACCAAGAACTCTGAACACAGAGATGGGTTTCATATTTGTCCAAGAGTCACATTCTCAGGCCCCAACCCTAGGATGTTGGACATTGACTGCGGTTGTTGGTTGGAAGGGGAAAGGCACTCGTCACGGTCTCAGTGAGTCGTCTTTCCTATTTTTGTTACAAGAGGAGTCCTAGGGCTGGAGACAGGCTCAGTGAAGCCCTGAGACTCAGGGATCAGTTCATCCCTTCCAGGGACGGAGGAAACCCCAGAGAGGCAAAGGATGCTTCGTGGAGGAAGATGACCTGGGATCAACTACTTGAGCACCAAAAAAAAAATCACCCATCTTGCGTTTCTCTTTTCTTTTCCATCTTTTCCTTTTTTTCTTTCTTGTTAACTGAAAGGCACCTAAACAGAGGTTGTCTCCAGCTCAGGAAACCAATGTGAGAAACGACCAGGGGTGGGGGAAATGAAATTCTCCTTTCTGGGGAGCACACTGAGCCCCCCAACACTTCCTGAGAAGGCAAGAGGGCAGAGGGTCATCTCTCTGAGCATGGTGCGCACACAACTCCCTCCAAACTGGGGGTCACCCTTGACAGCGTGGGCAGGCTTTGGAGGTGCAGGGCAGCCAGATGGAAGACAGGCCAGCCTTCTCCTGAGCTTGGAGCTGGGGTGTAAGCCAAGATCATCCTTAAATGCCACTACCCCAGGTGACGCTTGTCAGCCCTTTAGCAACTATTTCAGGATGGGCAAGCATGCAGCAAACACATGGTCTGCTCTGGGTCTTAGCATTTGCACTTAGTGGGTTGTGAGATTGCATGGGTTGTCTCTTCTGCGACGGGAGACACACAACTCACCGTTGTCATAAGCGCCACACGTCTCACCACTGCCTGGAACATTGAGAATTGCTCTATACCAGGTCAGATTATAAATCTGTCTGGCTTAGTATTACCGGTTCTGACTGCCAGCAGCAATTCTCCAGGGGCTCAGATAGAGGAGAGTCACATTTTGCCCTGTTCCCTTTTAAAACCCGGAGATGTCCAGGACTGAATTTGGGTCTTTCTGCTTGGAAACTGGACACCCTGGCAGCCAGCTGTGGAACAAAATGGCAGGCGTTGGCACCATGCGCCAGCCGAAACTCAAACCCAGCTCATGAAGCTGGATTATTATTATTTTTAATGTGAGAGCATTTCACCAGCTTTTCCCAACCTGGTGCCCCCATCCAGATGTTTCGGACTACACCTCCCATCAGCCCCAGCTGCTTTGCCCCAAGGGCACCATCCATTTTTTAGAAAACAGTCCCACCAAAGTTTTGTAATGCCAGCTATAAGGGGGACGATGTCCAGCACTCAGATCCCAGCGGTGAGAGAGAGAGAGAGAGGTTGTGCATCCCGTGAGGTTGTGCAAAACACAGAGGTAGCTAACAGCAGTTCACGGCTTGCGGGCAGTTGGTGTGGATTAGAACTAGGCTCAGTGCAAAAACCTGCTTTCCGGAGGTAGGCAGACGTTAAGTCCTTGATGGGCAGCGGTCTGCGAGCACGTCAAAATGAAACTTCTCCCCCAGTCACTTATTTTGTCCCAAATCCCCAAAGCCAGCCATCACACAAAAGTACCATTTTTTTCCCCTGGGCCCAGTCTCCACCCCCTCCCTTCTTCGTTATCGATGAAAACAGTTCCTATTTTCTCTCTTTAAAAAAACAACAAAAACAAACAGTCTTTGGTAGCAAAAATTCCCCGCGTTGGCCGGAGTAGTGCAAATGAGGAAGGAGGAGCCTGACGAGGGTCAGCCGGGACTCTCGTTTCCACAGTTGTCATTTCTTAAAAGGGAAGGACGCTGTCTGGACTTTCAGGCCTGGAACGGGTCTAAAGAAGCAGAAGAAGATGGTCAGCGCAAGTCAGGAGGACATCAGGAGAACAAAGATGAACTGCAGAGTCCCAAGTAAGCCATGTTAGCTCAGCCCAGCACCTAGACTAATAGAGAACAACAAACCCCTGTGTTGCAAACTTAACACAACAAACAATACAAGCAACACGAAGACCAGTATACTAGATAGCGCTGTAATTCTTATGGCATAATATACACGATTTAGTGCAACAAAAACAAAATGTGTACACTTGTAAATTCTCTAATATATTTGAAATCAAATGAACACACGTCTGTCAATCTTTGAAAGTCCGTAGAAGTATAAGTCTATAGTTGAAACAAAGTATTAGATGCTATCCTGTGGGCTAAGCGGTAAAACATTTTAGGCGTTCATGGTGCCGAAGTAGTAAGTGAATAACATATCCTTATGACCATTGCTCCTTGTGCATTTTTCTAATCTATGGGTTGTGCTGAAGAAGATTCCAGCGAAACAGTCAGATTATCCGGGATCACTGTCCTACATTGTTATTCACTTACTACTTACTACCAAATGGCCTCGGTCCAGTATACCTGAAGGAGCGTCTCCACCCCCATCATTCGGACCGGACACTGAGATCCAGTGCTGAGGGCCTTCTGGCGGTTCCCTTGCTGCGAGAAGCGAGGTTACAGGGAGCCAGGCAGAGGGCCTTCTCGGTGGTGGCGCCCATCCTGTGGAATGCCCTCCCAGCAGATGTGAAGGAAGTAAGCAGCTATCTTATCTTTAAAGGGCAGCCCTGTTTAGGGAAGTTTTTAATATTTAATGCTGTATTGTTTTTAACACTCGACTAGGAGCTGCCCAGAGTGGCTGGGGAGACTCAGCCAGATGGGTGGGGTATAAATAATAAAAATTATTATTATTATTATTATTATTATTATTATTATTATTATTATTATTACTACAACCTGTCAGAGGCCCGGTACCTCCTTCCCAAAACCCTAGCTGTTCCCCTACGAAAAATTTCACTGCACACCACTGAGGGTACTTCTGGGTCCACTGCTGTTGCTCGGGTAGCCGCAGTGCAGTGGTCCGGAGTGCCTTCCATCAACTTCAGCTGGTGACTCAGCTGCACCCTTATCTGGACAGGGGTAGCATAACTTCTGTCATCTATGCCCTGGTAATCTCTAGGTTCGATTACTGCAATGGGGCTGCCTCTGAAGGTGGTTCAGAAACTTCAGCCCATACAAAATTCAGCAGCCAGGTTCCTCACCAGGGTTTGAGTATACCACACCTGACTTAAGTGGCTGCCAGTTAATTTCTGGGCCCCAAGGGCTGGATTTGACCTATAAATCCTTAAATGGTTCAGGACCACAATGCCTCAAGGACCGCCTCTCCCCATATGAACTGTCCCAGACCCTGCAATCCTCATTGAAATGAGGCTGTATTTTAATGTTTTAATGTTGTATTTTAATCTTGTATTTAAGTTGTATTTTGATCAATTTGTTTTTATACCAGGTGTTAGCCGTCCTGAGCTCGGTCTTGGCTGGGGAGGGCGGGGTATAAATTATTATTATTATTATTATTATTATTATTATTATTATTATTATTATTTGAGGCCCTTTTTTGTGTGCCTCCTCCATGATAGGTCCAGAGGGTGGCAACACAAGAACAAAAGGCTTTTCTGCAGTCGCTGTATGTGGGAGGGTTCCCTGGCGTCTTTAATATATATATTAAGACATCAGGTGAAAACATTCTTCTTCTCCCAGGCCTTTGGCTAACTGAATAAGCTAGGGCATGGGTAGGCAAACTAAGGCACGGGGGCTGGATCCGGCCTGTGGACGGTCCAGGAATCAGCATGTTTTTACATGAGTAGAATGTGTCCTTTTCTTTAAAATGCATCTCTGGGTTATTTGTGGGGCATAAAAAAAAATATAGTCCGGACCCCCACAAGGTCTGAGGGATAGTGGACCAGCCCCCTGCTCAAAAAGTTTGCTGACCCCTGAGCTAGAGGTTTTTAAACTGTTGGGGAAGTATTGTTTTGTCTGTTATTATGTTAATAAAGGCATTATTATTATTATTATATTATTATTATTATGTCTTTTTGTGTTTTTATCCTGTAAACTGCCTTAGGGTCCTCAAAGGAAGGGTGGTATTGAAACTTAATAAATAAATGAATAGAATAAATTATCAGGGTTGTAGTCCAATGGCGCTGAAGACCTCATCTGCTTTTCCCAGGGTCCCCACCCACCACAGGGCAAGCGACCCCTGGAAGGTTTCACACGAGGGAATTCGACCCTCGTACGGAAAAGACTTCCGTAATGCACAATAAAAGCAGCAGAAGCAAACATCAGGAGGGCAGGAAATGGGGTTTCCCCCCAACAGCAGCAGGGGCAAGGTCCTACTCACCTCTGAGGTGGCACCGGCCTGTGTGGAGGGGAAAAAACAAAGAGTCTTCATTAATGGTTTGGAAACAGATTCTGTTGCTGCTATACCCATATCAGGGGTAGGCACTCTACCAACTTTCCTGGTCTCGAGTTGGAAAATTGCCAGACTTCATAGCTCAAGATCACTCTCTCAGTTATAGGACTTTGCAAGCAAGTGAACCAAGGACTTGGAAGCAAAAGACCCTCTCTGGGCTCAGAGAGAGGAGATGACTTGTAACACCTGCAAATAGTGTGTGCATGGAAAGTGGTCTATGTTGGTATTTGCCTAGTAAAGGCAACTCTGCTAAACAGCTGTTTTCTGTGCAGAGCTTAACCCCAACAGAGTCTCCAACAGACCACAAAAACACAAACTGCCAAGGCGAAAAGCCCACAAGATGCTTTCTTTCAGAATTCCTAAAAATGATACAAGAACTGTTAAGCCCAGACATGGTTCCAGGGAAAACAGTTGGCCAGAACCCCAAGATGATTGCTTGATATTGCAGTTTCTGCCCATCTATATTCTTCCAACGGGACACGGGTGGTGCTGTGGGTTAAACCACAGAGCCTAGGACTTGCCAATCAGAAGGTCGGCGGTTCGAATCCCCGCGACAGGGTGAGCTCCCGTTGCTCGGTCCCTGTTCCTGCCCACCTAGCAGTTCGAAAGCACATCAAAGTGCAAGTAGATAAATAGGTAAGGTATTTCCGTGCACTGCCCTGGTTCCCCAGAAGCAGCTTAGTCATGCTGGCCACATGATCCGGAAGCTGTACGCCGGCTCCCTCGGCCAATAAAGCGAGATGAGCGCCACAACTGCAGAGTCATCCGCGACTGGACTTAATGGTCAGGGGTCCCTTTACCTTGTTGGGAAACTGTGTACGTGCAGCTACTCACACAGAGTCAATTAAGGTTTGGCAGACAGCAAGAAGGCAATCTGAAGGAGTAAGTCTGCCTGGTGATAACAGAGACATGGAGACAGCTCCCTGATTGGTCAAGCTCTTTGAAGAGAGTGATAATTAATGGCTTATTAACTGGAATGTGTTAGTTCAGAGTTCAGTATTTCAGAGTTCTGTGTGTCAGTGTAGGAGTTGTGAGTCGTGTCAGAGAGAGCTAGCTAAAGATCCGTGTTCTGCTCCAGTAAATAGTCCACTGTATATAATAAACACCTAACTACAAGTTCCTGGTTCCTGCTTCGTCTATCCTGTCTGCAGCCAAGTCGCCAATTGCTTCCGTGGATTCTGCGTTTACTCTGCTAGATCTGGCTAAGGTCCTGCAACTAGTCAGAAAGTTGTGAAACACCAATAGGTTTGGCCAATATACCTTTACCTTATATTCTTCCAACAGCAGCCCCCTCCTTGCTCCCGCCACCCCACTTCTGTGGTAACTCGAATCCTTGTTGTCTGGCTTCTTTGGTAACTTAGAGGTACTAATGATCAAATGTGTTAAGCAAATTAATAGATAAACAAACTTACTTCAGCGGTCTGGAGAGGGGGCTCGTGGCATTGAGTCCTGCCGGCTTGGTATTGGCTGGAGGCACCATGACCAGCAAGGCCTGACCCTGAGCTGGCGGCAGTTCTTTAGCCAGGAGAGGGTTCCCCGGGAGCGGCCGGCGTGGCGGCCTCTGCTTTGGATCGACCTAGCAGGGAAGGAAACATGGTCAGAGACTGCCAAATGAAGAGGACAGGATCAGGCCAATGCCCCACCTAGTTCAGAATCCTGTTCTCACAGTGGCCAACCAGAGGCCTTTGGGAAACCAGCAAGCAGGGTTCGACCACAAGAGCAATTCTCCCTTCCTGTGGTTCCCAGCAACGAGTATTCAAAAGCGTTGTTGCTTCTGATTAGGAAGTCAAGGAATAGCCAGCCTGGCCAATAGCTATTAGTAGCCCTCTCCTCATCCATGAATATATCTAACCCTCTTTTAAAGCCATCCAAGTTGGTGACCATCACTGCCTCCTGCAGTGACCTTGCACTGCTGGAATAGCTTAGTCGGTAGAGCATGAAGAAGAAGAAGAAGAAGAGTTTGGATTTGATATCCCGCCTTTCACTCCCCTTCAGGAGTCTCAAAGCGGCTAACATTCTCCTTTCCCTTCCTCCCCCACAACAAACACTCTGTGAGGTGAGTGGGGCTGAGAGACTTCACAGAAGTGTGACTGGCCCAAGGTCACCCAGCAGCTGCATGTGGAGGAGCGGAGATGCGAACCCGGTTCCCCAGATTACGAGACTACCGCTCTTAACCACTACACCACACTGGCTCTCATGAGATTCTTAACCTCAGGTTCATGGGTTCGAATCCCACGTTGGGCAAAAAGATTTCTGCATTTCAAGGGGTTGGACTAAATGAGCTTCGTGGTCCCTTCCTACGCAGCCCTTCTATTACTATGACGCTGTGCGTTTTATCTGTCCTGAGTCTTCCAACTGTCAGCTTCATTAGCTGTCTCGTGTAGTGCAATACGGAGAATCTCTATCCGCCTTCTCCGGGCGGTGCAAATTTTATAAACTTCCATCGTGTCGTGAAAAGTAATCCAAGAAAAAAGCACACCAATAACTCAGGCCAATGTAAGTTTCAATCGTGGGAGTGGTCCCTACTCACAAATCAATAGTAACAAAATCTAATCCATTCAAAAGTATGTATTCTGACAAGGATTACAAACTCAAATAGAGATTACAGACTCCAACAGAGATCACAAACTCATAAAAATATGTATAACACAATAATTCATTACAGAATTAGCGATAAGAGTTTATGAGTAGAGATAAGTTCATGTTAGTCCAGATTCGTCATGGAAGTCTTAGTTTCAATCATTGAGCAGAAGTCAGAAGTCAATTATGGATTAGAAACCAGGACAGGGCCCTGTTTTGATGTATTCACCTTCATCATCTGGAAGTATCAAATATTACATGAAAATACATTTAAATTCTAAATTATCATAAATTATAATTTATAAAACAGTATTATATAACATTTGAAACTATTGAAACTTACATTGGCCTGAGTTAGAATCATAGAATCATGGAATCATAGAGTTGGAAGAGACCACAAGGGCCATCGAGTCCAACCCCCTGCCAAGCAGGAAACACCATCAGAGCACTCCTGACATATGGTTGACAAGCCTCTGCTTAAAGACCTCCAAAGAAGGAGACTCCACCACACTCCTTGGCAGCAAATTCCACTGTCAAACAGCTCTTACTGTCAGGAAGTTCTTCCTAATGTTTAGGTGGAATCTTCTTTCTTGTAGTTTGGATCCATTGCTCCGTGTCCGCTTCTCTGGAGCAGCAGAAAACAACCTTTCTCCCTCCTCCATGTGACATCCCTTTATATATTTGAACATGGCTATCATATCACCCCTTAACCTCCTCTTCTCCAGGCTAAACATGCCCAGCTCCCTTAGCCGTTCCTCATAAGGCATCGTTTCCAGGCCTTTGACCATTTTGGTTGCCCTCCTCTGGACATGTTCCAGTTTGTCAGTGTCCTTCTTGAACTGTGGATGAGGTAGTGGTGGGGGAAGGCAGGAACCCCCGGACCTTCGAGGCCCAGGACCCAGTGTACACAAAGAATTTTGGGGCAGGCCCAGCATGGGTACCCGCCACAGTCACCAGGGTCACTGGCCCCGTGTCATATGAGGTGCTAACGGATGGGGGGCAATGCTGGCGCCGCCACTGCGACCAGATACGGCGACGATTCCCGGGAGAAAACCAGGAGGAGGAAAGGTCAGAGGAGTCCCAAGGGAACAGAGGGGCAGTGAGGCCCATAGAGCAGGAGGGGCCAGCAGGAGAGGCAGAATCAATAAATACAGAGAGGACTCGCGAGGCCGAAAGGACACCGGAACCAGAACCACATCACTGTAGCAGTCAAGTACGGCACTTCCTGTTTGCCCAGAGTGGACACACAGGGGGATGTTATTCCAGCCAGCAGGACTACCTGTCACACCTGTCTGGAGCATCTTCCCCCTGCATGTGACAGGTGGATGGGCGTGACCCCGGGAGACCCCATAAAAGGGCCAGTCTGTTAGTATCTCAGCTTACAGTCAGAGGTAACTGGCCTCCCCCGAGGCAATTAAGCTGGATACTTGATGACCTCTCCGTCTGTGACCCCCGGCAGGCTAGGTCATAACTCCGGCGATTCTTCTCATCAATCAGATGTGAAGAACACACCCTCCGCTACTCTCTTCTTCTCTCCCTCCCTGCATTCTCCCCAGGAAGGGGAAATGAGACAGACAGGAGTCCTTTTTACATGTTTTATTCCTGTCACTCAACAGTACATAGAAATGTGACCGTTCCCTTCAGACTCCATCAGAAGAGACTCAACTCCTCCCCTGTACTTCCAGCACAGGTCACATGACACTCTGAGCTAACATCCGGTGCTCAGTACAGAGAATAGGCTCCACCTTTTCTCCAACAGTACAGTGCAAAACAACAGCATCCTGTTTTGCATTCCAGCCATCTGGAGCTGGCTTTTGCCTTGGTGCTTTTTCCCAACACAGTCATGCAGCCATCTTCCTCTTGTTGCTCTTCTTCTTCACCATTTCTTTCTTGATGTATTTTGCTGTCTGCTGGCTCTCGGCCAGCAGCACATGGGCTCATACCCATATGGGATGAACTCAAACTCTCTTCAGTTGTTGTTGTTTGTTGTCATGTCCGACTCTTCGTGACCCCATGGACCAGAGCACGCCAGGCACTCCTGTCTTCCACTGCCTCCCGCAGTTTGGTCAAACTCATGTTCGTAGCTTCAAGAACACTGTCCCACCATCTCGTCCTCTGTCATCCCCTTCTTGTGCCCTCCATCTTTCCCAACATCAGGGTCTTTTCCAGGGAGTCTTCTCTTCTCAGGAGGTAGCCAAAGTCTTGGAGCCTCAGCTTCAGCATCTGTCCTTCCAGTGAGCACTCAGGGCTGATTTCCTTCAGAATGGATCGGTTTGATCTTCTTGCAGTCCATGGGACTCTCAAGAGCCTCCTCCAGCACCATAATTCAAAAGCATCAATTCTTCAGCGATCAGCCTTCTTTATGGTCCAGCTCTCACTTCCATACATCACTACTGGGAAAACCAGAGCTTTTCTCTTCTGTAGCTACAAGCTAAAGCCTGCCTTCAGGGAACCTACTGTGAACTGAATGTAAGTAAACATCTTATTACAGTGGACGCTCAGGTTGCGAACATGATCCGAGCGGGAGGCACGTTCGCAATCCGCAGCATTCACAACCCGCAGCGCCACATCTGTGCAAGTGCGGGTCACAATTCGGCGCTTCTGCACATGCAGAAAGCACAATTTAGTGTTTTGCGCATTCGCAAGCGCCGAAACCTGGAAGTAACCCATTCTGGTACTTCCGGGTTCATCGTGGTGCGCAACCCAAAAATGTGCAACCTGAAGCGTCTGTAACCCGAGGTATGCCTGTATTTTTAAGAAAAGACTGTTGTGTCTTTATTCTTTTTAAGAGGGGACAGAGGGGATTTATCAGGAACAAATCCAATCTGGACAAGCCAGACTTGATTGCTTAAGTAAAGAGATTCAAACGAATTTACCAACTCGCTTCCTGCTTTATACAAGTGAATGTACTCTGCTACTGATCCACTAGCGTGAGTGAGGAAGGATAATATTTAATCAATATATCCACAACATTCCCACCCCTAGCTAGCAGGACCAGTGGTCAGGGACAAAGGGAACTGTAGTTCAAAAACAGCTGGATCTCGAAAGGGTGGACTCCCCTGAGGCCTGTTCTGGACTCACCAACGCGGTCCTGACGGGGCTGGTGGGAAGCGGCTTCTTCGGCGGAGGGAGTTTGTTTTGCGTGCCGAATTTCGCACCAGCAGCCGCGGCAGGGGATTTGTTGAAAGGCAGTGGAGGCGGCCTGGAAGGCTTGAGGTCTTTCGGGAGAGCGGCAACCGGGGCAGGGGCAGGGCGGAGAGGGCGGACCACGTTGACTGGGTGGGAAGCGCCTTGGAGAGGGTTTGGTTTGGGTGGGAAAACACCCCTTGTTGCCTGTAGAGAGAAGAGAGAGAGAGAAGGCAAAGGTGAATTTCCCCCTCGTTTAAGGCGGAGGCAGTTTCCGCAGTTCCACAGAGCGAAGGTGCAAATGAGCGGACACGATCCTGTCCCCTCCCCTTACGAGCATGTATTTTAAAATCTGCACATTTCTAGCGGTTTCTAAATTAGGGTTGGGCATTGTGGAGGAAGACCGCCTGAGTCGAGAGTCTGATAACCAATCCCCAATTTGCGGCACGGTTTCAAGGTTGCTTGCATGAAGATTTGAGGAGCATACAAACGTTTGTTGAGAAAACAACCTAGAAGCTTTTCTTTTGGGAATTACAGTGGACGCTCGGGTTGTGAACGTGATCCGTGCGGGAGGCATGTTCGAACCTGCAGCATGCGCAACTCGCAGCGCTGCGGGTTGCGATTCGGCACTTCTGCGCAAAGCGTGATTTAATACCTATGCGCATGCGCAAGTGCCGAAACCCAGAAGTAACCCGTTCTGGTACTTCTGGGTTTTGGTGTATCCATAACCTGAAAACACGCAACCTGAAGCATCTGTAACCTGAGATATGACTGTATAGGGATGGAACTACCTAAACTGTATAGAATTCTATTTACGTACGCTACTACAGCAGCAAGAATGTTACTTGCCCCAAAATGGAAAGAAGAAGAAGTCCCAGTAAAGGAAGAACGGAATACAAAAACTTATGGAATATGCG
The DNA here is from genome assembly GCF_965113315.1 of Podarcis vaucheri. Taxonomy (NCBI): domain Eukaryota; kingdom Metazoa; phylum Chordata; class Lepidosauria; order Squamata; family Lacertidae; genus Podarcis; species Podarcis vaucheri. Next base: position 4,790,799 of record NC_138767.1, on the reverse strand, counting down.
GAAATGGCAAAACTCACCGGAAGAATAATAAATCAAGGTAACAAAATAAAAGAATGGAAATGGTTTATTGAATATATGCAGATAAATTGTAAATAGATAAGAACATTGGCAGGATTATTATAATAACCTTCAGTCTCACAAGAGTATGTATTTAAAGTGGATGAATAAACAAGCAAATCAAGTTGATTTGGATATGCAGAAGATATTAAAAATAAATTTAAGGAACCGAGGAAAGCAGGGGAAGGAAGTCAAGTTTCGAAATGTTAAGGTGATTGTAAATTTGATGAAATGTATTAATCTGAAAAGTACACACACACACACACACACACACACACACACACAGTGGTACCTCTGGTTGCAAACAGGATCCATTCCGGAGGCCCGTTCACAACATGAAAAGAATGCAACCCACAGCGATGCGTCTGCGCACACGCGGGTTGCGATTCACCGCTTCTGCGCATGCATGTGACGTCATTTTACGCTTCTGCACATGCGTGAGTGGTGGAACCCAGAAGTAACCCTTTCTGGTCCAGGTCGCCGAAGGATGCAACCTGAAAACGCTCAACCTGAAGCAAACGTAACAAGAGGTATGACTGTATATATAAAACATTTCAGGAGCATACTCACTTGGCTGGAACTGCTGGCCGCAGTTTTATTGGAGAAGGAAGACAAGGAGGAAATGTCCTGCAAAGTGAAGGCTGAATTTGAGTGTCCCTGATTTGCCTTCCGATTGACAGCTCCATTCCTGCCAGGAAATACCAAAGGGAATGGAAGTTAACTTCTGGCAAATGTGGGGGCTCCCTCCAGATCTGTATGGAGGAGGAAGGGAGAAAAAGAGAGAGGTGGGAGAAGGACAATGGAACCTTCTAACAAGGCCCACCTGAAACTGGGACAAATGCAAACCCTGAGCTCTAGAGTGCCCACCTATGGCCGATTCGCACTGGAGGAATTTGCACTCGCGAGCCATGCAGGACCTCCCCAGAGGCACCAGTGAAAGCTTTCGTGGGCACTGGGTTGACGACCCCCGGTCTATACACTGACTCCCAGCAGCCCTCCGTGTTTTCAAGCAGGGGACATGCCCAGCCCTGCCTGGAGATGCAGGAATCGAACCCAAGACCTTCTGAAGGTAAAGCAGAGCACAGTGGATGCTTGTGTTGCGAACGTGGTCCGTGCAGGAGGCACGTTCGCAACCCGCAGCGTTCGCAACCTGCAGCGCCGCTTCTGCGCACGCGCGGGTTGTGATTCAGGACTTCTGCGCATGCGCAAAGTGCGATTTAGCGCTTCTGCACATGTGCAACAGCCGAAACCCGGAAGTAACCCATTCCAGTATTTCCGGGTTTCGGCACATCCGTAACCCGAAAAAACACAACCTGAAGCGTCTGTAACCCAAGGTATGACTTTATGGCCCTTTCCCAGATGTCTTGGTCTCTGTGCAATGAGAGCCTTCCTGTATTTTTCACTCTATAAGATACACCTGACCATAAGACGTACCTAGTTTTAGAGGAGGAGAACAAGAAAAAAAATATTATTTCCCTCTCTGCTCAGCACCTCTCCAGCAAAGCAGGAGGAGAAACGGAAGGGGCTCCATTTCTCCTCCCGCTTCACTGAATGGGCACTGCATAGAGAGTGAAAGCTGCGCAGTGCCTCTCCAGTGAAGCGAAGCCAAGAGAGCAAGAGGGATCGGTGCACACCGATCCCTCTTGCTCTCCTGGCTTCAGCGAAAGCTGCGCAGTCTGCATTCGCTCCATAAGATGCACACACATTTCCCCTTACTTTTTAGGAGGGGGAAAATGCGTCTTATAGAGCAAAAAATACTGTATTTCTATTACAGAATGGTTTTCTTTGGAAGGAAGGGGCAGCCGAGAGGACGAAGGTGGATGTCCCCTCTAGAGCAGGGTTTCCCAAACTGTTTGGGGGCTACCGTTCCCATCATCCCTGACCACTGCTCCTGCTTGCTAGTGGCGATGGGAGTTGTAGTCCAGAAAAACAGCTGGAGACCTAAGTTTGGAAAACTGATCTAGCGCAAGGCCTAGGAAGTCCTGAGAAAGAGGGGAGGCAGCCTCCTGGGTCTCTGCTCACCTGTAGGTCTCGTGGCTCTTTCTTAAGCCTTTGAACCACTTGTTGAGCAATGAGCTCTCCCTCCGGTAGTACCAATAGAGTCCGAGGGACAAAGCCGGCAGGAACAGGAAGAAAAAGAGCAGCAGGACGATCAGGACGGCTTCGTGATCTGTAGGAAGAGGCACAGGGATAGGAAGCGGTCATGAAACCAAGGCGCATAAAGGGATGGGCTTGGTTTATGACACAGGTTGTCAATCTAAGCCATGCATCGCAGGGGGCTGGGCTAATGATGCTCGGGTCCCTTCCAAGGCTACAATTATAGGATTCTATGTGGCGCTGTGGTCTAAACCACTGAGCCTCTTGGGCTTGCCGGTCAGAAGGTCGGCGGTTCGAATCCCCGCAACGGGGTGAGCTCCCGTTGCTCAGTCCCAGCTCCTGCCAACCTAGCAGTTCAAAAGCACATCAAAGTGCAAGTAGATAAATAGGTACCGCTCTGGCGGGAAGGTAAACGGCGTTTCCGTGCGCTGCTCTGGTTCGCCAGAAGCGGCTTAGTCCTGCTGGCCACATGACCTGGAAGATGTACACCGGCTCCCTCGGCCAGTAAAGCGAGATGAGCGCCGCAACCCCAGAGTCGGTCATGACTGGACCTAACGGTCAGGGGTACCTTTAACTTTATGTGAAACAACTGCAGGCTCAGGAACAGGGGAATCTTGTTGCGGTTGCCCACACAGTATATCACTGGGTACTCAGTAAACCACTGCTCCTATTTATGGAGGCTCTATTCTGCTATCGTCAGAGGAACTTCACTTATTGGGTTGCTTTTATTTTTGTTAGGTATTTCATGGTTTTATATCTTGATTTTATTCTGTGAACCGTCCTGAGACCCCCGGGTATAGGGCGGTATATAAATTCTAATTCTAATACTAATTCTCATTCAAAGAAGAAGAAGAAGATGATTTCACCCTTTGCCCTCCAAGTGTTTTGGACTGAGCTGGTGGGAGTTGTAGTTCAAAACATCTGGAGAGCCCCCCAGTTGGTAAAGGCTGGTTTAGCAGCATAACACGACATCTAAAACTAGTGGCACCCACCAGCTCAAAATTAAATTTGTTGGTTTCACTTGTCAACTGATTCACAAAGCTCATTTGGACCAAATTTTAATAATCTGCCACTTTTTTTCCAAAACATTAATCCAGGGGTGTGGGGGGGTGTTTCATTACTGGAAAGAATGCAAAATAACCATTTAATAACCTCTCGTGGTTAGAAGGGTTTTCCTTTTCCCATAAAAACATCAGAACCAGCACAGCCTAATAAAATTAAACAAGGACACCCTGGATTCTCAGGTTCACGCTTAAAGGAGAGGCATGTGGAGGAAATCCTCCACCTTGGGGCTTTTTGCCCTTACAGAAAACAAGGGGGTTGGAAGTACAGAAGCCCATCATTTTGCAACAGCATGGGATATATTGAAGAGGCTGATGTTCATTTTTATAAATAGGCCATAAAACACAGCAGAAGTATTTTAAAAAAATCTGTGCTCCATCACTCTAACAGGCAAATTACAATTTATAGCCACATTGCACTGGCCAAAATTAATTTACCAATTCCTTCCCTCTCTATAACCAGGCATCACAAGCTATCGTTGTACTATATGTCAATATTTCACTATTTCTTTGTCAAGCAAGAGCTCCATGAAACAGGAACACGGGGCGATTCTTCCCAGTGATTGTGGTATGGCATGAAGAGGAGGGGTCTTTCACAGCCAGAGGGCCAGATTGTCTTCTGGGGAGCCTTCCAGGGGCCAGAAGCAAAAGTAGGTGGAGCCACTCATTTATATTTGGGCTTTGCCAAGTAGGCCGGTTTTCACTCTCACGAACAGAACCCTGTCTATTCTCCTTTCAGGTAAGCAAATCATAGAATAGCAGAGTTGGAAGGAACCCTGAGAGTCATCATGCAAGAATCTCAGCTAAAGCATCCGAGACAGATGGCCATCCCACCTCTGCTTAAAAACCTCCAAGGAAGGAGAGTCCACAACCTCCTGCACTGTCAAGCAGCAGAAAGTTTTTCCTGATGTTTAATCGGAATTAAATGGGCCTTCTCTGCAGTGGCTCCCTGTCTGTGGAATGCTCTCCCCAAGGACGTTCGCCTGGCACCTTCATTATACACCTTAAGGTGTCAGGCAAAAACATCCCTTTATAGCCAGGCCTGTGGTTGACCTGATTGACATCCTAGGTAAAGGTAAATGGACCCCTGACCATTAGGTCCAGCCGTGGCCGACTCTGGGGTTGTGGTGCTCATCTCGCTTTACTGGCCGAAGGAGCCGGCGTACAGCTTCCGGGTCATGTGGCCAGCATGACTAAGCCGCTTCTGGCGAACCAGAGCAGCGCACAGAAACGCCGTTTACCTTCCCGCCGGAGCGGTACCTATTTATCTACTTGAACTTTGACGTGCTTTCGAACTGCTAGGTTGGCAGGAGCAGGAACCGAGCAACGGGAGCTCACCCCGTTGAAGGGATTCGAACTGCCGACCTTCTGATTTAACCACAGCGCCACCCACGTCCTTAGTGATTGACATCCTAGACCCTTTTAAAATGCAGCTCTTTTCTGGGCTGTGTGTGTTATAGGGTTGTTATTTTTATTCTGATTATATATGTTGTGATCTTTTCTGTGAACCGTCCTGAGACCTCCGGGTATAGGACAGTAGATAAACTTATTAATATTAATATTAATCATCATCACTTGAAGCCTTTGGAGCAGGGGGGGAAACCCACTTGTTCCCTCTCCCTTGAGATATTTGAAGATGGCTCTCATATCTCCTGTCTGCCTCCTCTTTTCCAGGCTAAACATAGCCAACTCCCTCAACCCTTCCTCATTAAGCTTAGCTTCCAGACCCTTGATCCGTAGAGTTGGAAGGGACCCCAAGGGTCATCTAGTCCAACCCCCTACAATGCAGAAATCTCAGCTCAAGCATCCAGGACAGATGACCATTCAACCTCTGCTCGAAAACCTCCAAGGAAGGGGAAGTCCACCATCTTCTGAGGGAGACTGTTCCACAGTTGAACAGCTCTTACGGTCAGAAAACTACTCTATTCCAAACTTAAAAATGGAAAGCGTAATGCCGGTGGTCAACAAAAAAGGCTTAAAGACAGTTTCAAGGCAAATCTAACAAAATGTAGTATAAACACCAACAATTGGAAACATTGGCCTACGAGCGCTCCAACTGGAGAACAGCCTTTACCAAAGGTGTCATGGGCTTTGAAGACACTTGAACTCAGGACGCAAGGGAGAAACGTGCTAAGAGGAAGACACACTTGGCAAATCCACACCGTGATCAACTCCTACCCAAAAACCAATATCCCCACTGTGGAAGGACATGTGGATCCAGAATTGGCCTCCACAGTCACTTACGGACTCATTGTTAAAACCGTGTGTTATGGAAAACAATCTTACTCGGCTATGAGGGATCGCCAAAGAAGAGAAACTGTCAGAAAGTTTTTCCTGATGTTTAGTCAGATTCTCCTTCCTTGCCATTGAATCCACTCGTTCTCGTCTTCGGAGAGGCATTGACAGATATCAAGGACACATCCCAGCCAGGAAAACACACTCCAGAAGGGTGCGACTGGGGAGGGTGTGTGTGGCCTGGAAGAGTCCTGAGGGCCACGTAAAGAGGACTGGAGGTCCACATGCAGTCCTCATTGACTGTGGTTCTCCACTCCTGGGGCTCTCAGTCTCTCTGGCTTCCAGAGCATTGTACCCTTTGGATTTGCAATGGCGAGGAGTGGGAGGGATGACACACACACACATACAGCGCCTCCCGGGACTCACTATCGTGTTGCACGGGGCCACTGTCAACGCTGCCTCCCAGACCCGCCTTCTCGCAGAACGGAGGAGCCCACCCTGCGTCACAGTGGCAGTTCCGGTTGCTGTTGCAGACCTGGAAGAGATTTGCGGAGTGAGGCTCAAGCTTGCCAAATTACCGTTTGCAGGCACACCCCCCCCCCCAAAAAAAAAACCTCAACCCACCAAGATGCGCTCAACTTAAAATGAAGAGAGTCTATCAGGCAGGACAAGTCTAGGCTGGGTCAAACCTGGCCTTCCAGCTGTTTTGGGACTACAATTCCCATCATCCATGACCACTGGTCCTGTTAGCTAGGGATGATGGGAGTTGTAGTCCCGAAACAGCTGGAGGGACAAGTTTGGCCATCAGTGGACTAGCATGATGTCCTCACAGCAGTCAAGAAGATTCCTCTGGGAAATCGCCCCTCCTCGCCCGTGCGGTTTCCATAAACTGGTACAGTATTCGAATTCTGCTCAAGGTGCAATTGCGAGCCCTTAATGTTCAGGCAGAATGATCTCCTGACCCAGCCAAAAATGAATAAATGATGCCTTGGAGGGGTTGCCTCATTCTCACTGGTATATTGTGGTTGTTTTTCTTCAACAACACCCCTTACCTAGAGCCCTTTCCCAGAAGAGAAGCTAAGACGGCAGCTGGTGACTCACCCCGTGGCCGTGGCATTTCGAGGTGCACTTGTCCAGGTCATAAAAAGAGGCGTTGAGGCAGCGCTGGTCCTTGCAAACCTGCAATCAAAATGGCCTCCGAGTCAGACAGGCTTGCAATGCCCCAATAGTTCAACACGGCCATTTCATTTCATTTCATTTTCCAAATTAATATTTACATTCACATAATAACATAATGGGACGCTGGTGGTGCTGTGGGTTAAACCACAGAGCCTAGAACTTGCCGATCAGAAGGTCGGCGGTTCGAATCCCCGCGACGGGGTGAGCTCCCGTTGCTCGGTCCCTGCTCCTGCCAACCTAGCAGTTCAAAAGCACATCAAAGTGCAAGTAGATAAATAGGTACCGCTCTGGTGGGAAGGTAAACGGTGTTTCCGTGCGCTGCTCTGGTTTGCCAGAAGCGGCTTAGTCCTGCTGGCCACATGACCTGGAAGCTGTACGCCGGCTCCCTTTGCCAGTAAAGCGAGATGAGCGCCACAACCCCAGAGTCGGCCATGACTGGACCTAATGGTCAGGGGTCCCTTTACCTTTACCTTTAATAACATAATATGTAAAAACAAGATTCGAAAGAATCCCTTGGACTTTCTCCCTCCCCATTGTGGGTCCTTTTGTTAATCCTTTCCTTTTATATGAATCCAAATTTTTGTATCTCCATTATGTCCGTAGTTCTTCATTACATTACAAGTGTTATTCCAATCCCACTAACAATTTTATCTGTTTACAATGGTTTTTAAGATAAATTATATTTTTAAAATTCCCCATTCTTTATTAAAGTCTTGGTCTTCCTGATCAATTTAATCCCCCCCCCCTCTGTATATTAGTCTTTATTACATATATCAGCTGAAAACAAACACTTTCATAACTTGGTGGTCCCCCCAGTTAAAAAAAACAAACCACAGAAAGGAAATATAATAGAACACAGTTCAAGAAACACACAAGAGGGCAAGGTAACGTGCAATTATAGGTGACTACCATATTCATATCCACATCCTAAGTTGCCCCATCAGAAAAGGATAGAAGGACCAATATATTATGAAGAAAACTCAGACATTAATTCATGGTTATCAGATTTTTTTCCATGAATCCAGGAACCCTTTGTTGATATTTTTTTTTGTGTGTGTGTGTTTTGAAGCTGAGTAGCAACAGGGAGTCAGTAGTGGGGATGGTGAGGCAAAAGACCCTGGGCCCAAGCACACATGAATATTGTATAAAGGTGCAAAGCCCTTCTTTCGCACCCTGCAAAAGATAAATGCACAGAGGTTTTTTTAAAAAACTGGGCAACGGCTGCCCGACCACAACTCCTGAGCCTCCCCTGATCAGTCAAAACAAAGGGGGAAGGGGGCAGGAGATCTGTACTGCCAGACGTCCCCGGTTCCCCTTTAGCAGTGGCAGCGGCAGTCAGTAGTCCGGAGCCTGCCTGGTAGAGCAGTTAGCTCTGGTTGGCTTCAGGAGCTGCTCGCTGTTGTGGCACCCACCATTTTTCCTTGCCGGAAGTTCCAGCAAGGAAAAAATGGCGAGCTCCATAGCAGCAGGCAGTGAGCAGCTCCTGAAGCCAGCCAGAGCCAACTGCGCTACCAGACTGGCTCCAGAACTTCAGTACATAACACCACTGCCATGTTTCCTGGGGACAGATTTGCAAATCTGGGGACTGTCCCCGGGGACATCTGGTAACCCTAATTTAATTTAATTCAATTTAATTATTTAGACCTAGGACCCTCGTACCTATGGGACCGCCTCTCCTGGTATGCCCCACAGAGAAACCTACGGTCTGCAAACAATAACATCCTCAAGGTCCCAGGCCTCAGAGAGGTTAGGCTGGCCTCAACCAGAGCCAGGGCTTTTTCGGCTGTGGCCCCGATCTGGTGGGACGCTCTGTCACAAGAGACTAGGGCCCTGCGGGACCTGACATCTTTCCGCAGGGCCTGCAAGACAGAGTTGTTCCACCAGGCCTTTGGTCAGGGCGCAGCCTGATTCCCTCCTCTGGCAACCTGCACAGAATTTTGCGTAATTGGTTGCCATCAATTTGATTTAATTAATTTTTATAATGAAATATTTTTAGATTGTGTGACTATTTGACTGATTATTTGATTGTTGTTAGCAGCCCTGAGCCCGGCTTCGGCTGGGGATGGCGGGATATAAATAAAATTTATTATTATTATTATTATTATTATTATTATTATTATTATTATTAGACCCCCCCCCAATCTGACTGGGTTGCCCTGGCCACTCTGGGCAGCTTCCAACACATGAAAAAACCATAACAAAACATCAAACTTTACACAGCAGCCTTTTGATATTGTGTTATAAAGCGCACCCTTTGGGTTTGGGTGCCTCGGCTGTTTTTCCCGGGAAACCCTCACCATTCCATCTCCGCACTTAGTCCCTGTCATCACCAGCCCCGGGTCGGACATGTCCCCCTCGTCATCCTTGGTGGCGTAAACCAGCGCCCCCCGACACTTGATCTCCTGCCCGTTAAAGCGGATGGTGGTGTCCATGGAAACGGTGTTGGTCCCTTTGGGCTTGGCAGCCGAGCTCTGGCACTGGATCTTCCCGCATTTGGCATCTCTAGAAGGAACGAGAACATCGGAGCTGGGAGAGGACCTGAAGGCTAGCCGCTCATCATCATCATCATCATCATCATTTATTTATTTATACCCCGCCCATCTGGCTGAGTTTCCCCAGCCACTCTGTGCGGCTTCCAACAAAACATTAAAATACAATCATTCATCAGATATTAAAAGCTTCCCTAAACAGGGCTGCCTTCAGATGCCTTCTAAAAGTCAGATAGTTGTTTATTTCTTTGACATCTGACGGGAGGGCGTTCCACAGGGCAGGCACCACTACCGAGAAGGCCCTCTGCCTGGATCCCTGTAACTTTGTCTTCCCTGTCTTTTAAAAATAGGATAGCTGCTTATTTCCTTGACATCTGATGGGAGGGCGTTCCACAGGGTGTGTGCCACTACTGAGAAGGCCCTCTGTCTGGTTCCCTTTAACCTCGCTTCTCGCAGGGAAGGAACTGTCAGAAGGCCCTCGTTACACCATCCCCTTGATGGTATAAACTGCACTGGTAACTTCATCTGAAGTGTGGGGTACAGCTATTTTGGCTTAGATTACCGTATTTTTCACTCTATAGGACGCAGCGGACCATAGGATGCACCAGACCATAGGAGGGGGAGAACGGGGGGGGGATTCTCTCCCCCTCTCTGCTCAGCGCCCCTTCAGCGAAGCGGCAGCAGAAACAGAGCCCTTTCCATTTTTCCTCCCGCTTCGCTGAAGGGGTGCTGCACAGAGAGGGAAAACTGTGCAGCGCCTCTCCAGCGAAGCGAAGCCTGGAGAGCAAGAGGGATCGGTGTGCACCGACCGCTCTCGCTCTCCAGGCTTCAGGCGGCTATCCGCAAGCCTTCAGAGCACAGCGAGAACTCCTGCTGTGCTCTGAAGGCTTGCGGATAGCTGCCTGAAGCCCCCAGAGCGCAGCGGGACTTCCCGCTGCGCTCCGGGGGCTTCAGGCAGCTTCAGCGAAAGCAATGCGAAGCCTCCGGGGTGCGGGGAGACTCTGCACTTCGGAGGCTTCGCGTTGCTATCGCTGAAGCCAAGGAGCCTGCATTCGTTCCATAACACACACACACATTTCCCCTTAATTTTTGAAGGGGGAAAAGTATGTCTTATAGAGCGAAAAATACGGTAGATCAGGGATAGCCAAGTTAGCTCTTTCCAGACGAACTTGGACTCCAGTTCCCATCAGCTCCATCCAAAATGGCCAATGCTCAGGGATGATGATAGAAGTTGCTGTTCAACAACATCTGGCTTCTTCTGGGATTAGATGGACAAGCTTGGGGTGCTGAGAACTGCCCTTTCCACAGTTAGCATCTCAACACCTGGGGTGGCCAATCTTGACGTTGCCGGACCACAATCCCATCATCCCTGATTGCGGGCCATGTTGGGTGCTTTTAAGGGAGACCAACAAGATCTGGAGGTCGCCAGAGTTCAGCTTTGGTCAACTTGAGAACCCCAGAGTCTGCACATTGTGATGCCTTCAGACCAGCACCCACCTCCACGCACACTTGACGTAGTTGCCATGACGGTCCTTCCCACAGTTGCCATACATGTCGCCTGCCCGGTTGACATCCCGGAAGCAAGCATCGGGAGCCGGCCAGGCACCTGCAGGTGGAAGCAGAGTTGAAGTGAGCTCAAGGAGCTGGGGCCACCAAAAGGCACATCTCTCCATTCGCAAGCAACTCCCACAGCCGGGTGCCCAGGAACGTACAAAGACAAGGAAAGTTTCTCACCATCCACTTTTAGTTCGGTACAGTGGTGCCTCGCAAGATGAAAAGAATCCGTTCTGTGAGTCTCTTCATCTAGCGGTTTTTTTCGTCTTGCGAAGCAAGCCCATTGAAGGATTAGCGGATTAGCGCTATTAGAGGCTTTTAGAGGCTTTTAGCGGCTTATCGGCTGATCGGATCAGCTGATAAGCGGCTTAGCGCTATTGCCGCTATTAGCGGCTTATCTGCTGATCGGATCAGCTGATAAGCGGCTTAGCGCTATTAGCGGCCTTTAGCTGCTTTTAGCGGCTTATCTGCTGGTCAGATCAGCTGATAAGCAACTTAGCGGCTTAGAAAAAGGGGGGAGGGGGGAAAACCAGCAGGAACTCACAAGACATTTTCGTCTTGTGAAGCAAGCCCATAGGAGATTCGTTTTGCGAAGCACCTCCAAAACGGAAAACTCTTTCGTCTAGCGAGTTTTCCGTCTTGCGAGGCATTCGTCTTGCGGGGCACCACTGTATTTAGAGAGAGGCTTTGGAACCCAGCCTCTTGGATAATGGAGTTGTCCCAAGTGACTCCCATTTCCTCATTCATCATCAACATCATCTCCTCTATGGGTGCCACTACATGCCCTCTGTCTTTGAGCTCTTTGCTCTCCTACTTTCAAGGCCCGCCAGGTTCTGGGAGAAGGTGTGTGTGTCTGGAATGCTTTCTAATTTATTTATTTTTTATACTTTTCAAATACATGCATTTCACCGATTCTGCAATCATTTTGACATTTCAAAACTTGACTTCCTTCCTCCTTTCTGCAGTTCCTTAAATTTATTTTGAGTATCTTCTGCATATCCAGATTCGCTTAACTTACTTGTTGTTGTTTTTTTAAAAATATTTTTTATTGCTCAATTTCCACATAGCAAATTATCAAACCCTGTAATCACATGCATTATTTTTTCTCACAAAGCCAGCATAACAACACCCCAACTGCAACCCCCAAACTCTCCAGAAGATGGTGCTTGTTCCTTAGCTAAAATAAAATATGTGGACGGTCAGTTCCAACCAAAATGCACAATCTGGTGCCCATAAATACTGTGGTGTGGTCAAGATGTTGTTGAAGTGCTGAACTACTCGGAAGGTGCTTAGCTGAAAGACTAACCACTGCAGTATAATCTGCAAAATCACTTAAGATTACTATCGGGGGAGATTCTGCTCCTTGTACCTCAAGCTGTGGAATAGGTGTCTATCTGTATAACGTGCATATGTTATACAGTGGTACCTTTGGTTGTGAACGGGATCTGTTCCGGAGGCCTGTTCGCAACATAAAAAGCGTGCAACCTGAAGTGCCGTATCTGTGCAGGTGCGCGGCACGATTTGGTGCTTGTGCGCATGCGCGAAGCAAGATTTAGCACTTCTGCGCATTTGCGAGTGGCAAAACCCGGAAGTAACCCTTTACAGTACTTCCAGGACGCAACCTGAAAAAACGTAACATGAAGCAAATGTAACATGAGGGATGACTGTACAGATAATAATATCTGTTGTTGGCACCCATATGTCTCAAGAAGCAATGGAGTGCGCCTCTGTGGGTGACATCAAACTGCTGTGTTAGCAGTGCCAAAGTAACCTCTCTGGGGAACAAGCCTGGGTAGTAAAAAGGTAAAGGTAAAGGACCCCTGGACAATTAAGTCCAGTCAAAGGCAACTATGGGGTTGCGGCACTCATCTCGCTTTCAGGGCAAGGGAGCCGGCATTTGTCCACAGACAGCTTTCTGGGTCATGTGGACAGCAGGACTAAACCACTTCTGGTGCAACGGAACACCGTGATGGAAACCAGAGCGCACAGAAACGCCGTTTACCTTCCCGCTGCAGTGGTACCTATTTATCTACCTGCACTGGCGTGCTTTCGAACTGCTAGGTTGGCAGGAGCTGGGACCAAGCAACGGGAGCTCACCCCGTCATGGGGCTTCTAACCGCCGACCTTCTGATCGGCAAGCCCAAGAGGCTCAGTGGTTTAGACCACAGTGCCACCTGTGTCCCAAGAGCAAGCCTGGGAAGTATGGCCCAAAGGAAAGCAGAGAAGGCAATTGGCGCAGGAGCTGCCAGAAAGAGATATACAGTGGTGCCTCGCAAGACGAAAAGAATCCGTTCTGTGATTCTCTTCGTCTAGCGGTTTTTTCGTCTTGCGAAGCAAGCCCATTGACGGTTTAGAGGATTAGCGCTATTAGCAGCTTTTAGCGGCTTATCTGCTGATCGGATCAGCTGATAAGCGGCTTAGCGGCTTAGAAAAAAGGGGGGAACCCAGCAGGAACTCGCAAGACATTGTTGTCTTGCAAAGCAAGCCCATAGGAAACGGAAAACCCTTTCGTCTAGCGGGTTTTCCGTCTTGCGAGGCATTTGTCTTGCGGGGCACCACTGTACATCCAACTGTCTTAGGGACAGAGTGGATTTGTTTAGAGTTTGCTCCTTACTTTTTCTTCTTCTGAAGATATCCCGCAAATTTAGGGCCAGAGCTTTCCTTTTCCTAGATAGGCTTCCTTCCCAGGTGGACAATCCCCACCTGGGAATCACTTCCCCCTACATCACGTGCAGACACCGCCTTCTTGACCATTGGCCCCACTCTTGGTCTCATCCGCTCAACGTGCCAGAGCCTGTCTTTGCATGCAGAGTCCCTAACTCAACAAGGGTTTGCAACCCAGTGGCTCCCCTCACCTGGTTTAACCGGCCAGTCGAAGCCATTCCCAGGGTGTGGCCCCTGTTGCATGCTGACAGCTTCTAAAAGCCACAGGTGAGAGCTGAGTGCAGGGTGGGGACCAAAGGTTAATAAAAGACCCCAGAGGTAGCGTGATATGCCCCCGACCAGAGGTACTGCCCCTCCCTTAACATCCCTGAAAGAGCATCTCTACCCCCATCGTTCAGCCAGGACCCTGAGGTCCAGCTCTGAGAGCCTTGTGGTGGTTCCCTCCCTGTGAGAAGAAAGGTTTCAGGGAACCAGGCAGAGGGCCTTCTCGGTAGTGGCTCCCGCACTGTGGAACGCCCTCCCATCAGATGTCAAGGAAATAAACAGCTATCTGACTTTTGGAAGACATCTGAAGGCAGCCCTGTTCAGGGAAGTTTAGGGAAGTTTAGGGAAGTGAACATGATTTGAGTTTCTACTGAACTGAGGCTGCATTTTAATGTTGTATTTTAATCTTGTTTTTAAGTTCTATTTTAATCAATTGTTTTTATACCTGGTGTTAGCTGCCCTGAGTCTTGGCTTGGGGCGGGGTATAAATAAAATGTATTATTATTATTATTATTATTATTATTATTATTATTATTATTATTAATGTTTGATAGTGTTTTTTATATTTTGTTGGGAGCCTCCCAGAGTGGCTGGGGAAACCCGGCCAGATGGGTGGGGTATAAATAATAATAATAATAATAATTATTATTATTATTATTATTACCCGTGCATTTAAAAAAGAGATCATTGTATATGTAGCAGAACTGTGGTTTATTTTATAAATAATAATAATCTTGCTTCTCAAGATCAAGGAGGGCATTAGAAAAGGAATCTGTGCCGGTGAGCTTGGCATCACGATTCTCAGAAGATTCCACCCCTGTGTAGGAAAGGTGCAGAGAGGGAAGGATATGTGTGGGGCAGGTGAGGCGCTCACCTGGACCCCACAGCTGGATGCATTGCTGTTCGTGGGTCAAGCACATGCCGTTGTTGCAGTAAGCCTCCCCGTAGGAGCACATTGAGCCATCCAGGAGGTAGACGTTGCTGGGGCAATAGGGGGAAGCCCCTGTGCAGTATTCAGGCAGGTCGCAGGATCCGGCCGGCTCTCGGCACATGGTCCCAGCTGTCTTGAGCTGGAGAACAGATGAAGACAAGAGAGAGAGTTATTGAGTGGTTAAGCTGGATGGCTTTTAAGTTGACGTATTTAGCATCCAAGACCAGTGCTAATTCAATTATTTTTTTAAGGACCCCTGGACAGTTAAGTCCAGTCAAAGGCGACTATAGAGTTGCAGCGCTCATCTCGCTTTCAGGCCGAGGGAGCTGACATTTGTCCACAGACAGCTGTGTCATGTGGCCAGCAGGACTAAGTCGCTTCTGGCGCAACGGGACACCGTGATGGAAACCAGAGCGCATGAAAATACCGTTTACCTTCCCGCTGCAGTGGTACCTACTTATCTACTTGCACTGGTGTGCTTTCGAACTGCTAGGTTGGCAGGAGCTGGGGCAGAGCAATGGGAGCTCACCCTGTCGTGGGGATTCAAACCGCCAACCTTCTGATTGGCAAGCCCAAGAGGCTCAGTGGTTTAGACCACAGCGCCACCCAGTTGAAAAGTAATGGGTTGTGTTGTGGTTTTTCTACAGGTGTGTTTCTTTCTTTCTTCTCTTTCCCCCATCGTTAGCCTGATAAAGAATCGCAGAATTGGGGAGTTGGAAGGGACCCCATCTGGTCCTGGAAATGGGGGAATCACAGCGAGATGGTTTGGCATACCTTGCAGCCTTCGCAGCAGTCGCCGTGCGCACACTCGCTCCCGGCTTTGAGGGTGCAGTTTTGTGGGTTGCAGCAAGGGTTTGTGCATTCCTGGAAAGAGAGAGGGGAAAGAATGATCACTGTGATGATCGCCTGGAATAGCCCTCTTAAAGCCGAGGCTCTTCGAGGGTGTGGCATGCCACACAGTTGTGGCAGCAGAGGGTGGCAAGCTTGAAGGGAAAATTCAAGGACAATCAAAGGAACATTTAAAGCCCTAAACAGCCTCGGTCCAGTACAGTGGTACCCCGCAAGACGAATGCCTCGCAAGACGGAAAACCCGCAAGACGAAAGGGTTTTCTGTTTTGGAGGCGCTTCGCAAGACGAATTTCCCTATGGGCTTGCTTCGCAAGACGAAAGCCCATAGGGAAATCTCCGGGGACCTCTTTTAAATGCTGGTGGTGGGGAGCAAAGCCTTTCCCCCCCCTCCGGCCTTCAGAAGAGGTCCAGGAAGGCCGGCGGGGGCCGAAAGGCTTTGCTCCCCACCGCCAGCATTTTAAAAGCAGTCCGGGATAGCAGGGAAGCGCTTCCCGCTATCGTGGGCGGCTTTTGAAGGCAGGCGGGGGGGAGCAAAGACTTTCGCCCCCCGCCCGCCTTCAGAAGAGGTCCTGGACCTCTTCTGAAGGCGGGCGGGGGGCGAAAGTCTTTGTCCCCCCTGCCTGCCTTCCCAGGGGCTTTTACATCGCCCCGGACAGCGGAGAAGTCCTCTGCTGTCCTGGGCGATTTTAAAATGCCGCCCACCAGCATTTTAGGATCGCCCCGGACAGCGGAGAAGTCCTCCGCTGTCCCGGGGTTTTTTAAAATGCTGGGGGTGGGAAGAAAAGCCCTTGTCCCCCCCCCAGCCTTCAGAAGAGGTTGGGGGACAGACTGTCCCCGGACCTGGTCTGAAGGCGGTTTCCATAGGAACGCATTAATTGATTTTCAATGCATTCCTATGGGAAACCGTGCATCGCAAGACGAAAAACTCACAAGAAGAAAAAACTTGCGGAACGAATTAATTTCGTCTTGCGAGGCACCACTGTATATCTGAAGGAGCGTCTCCACCCCCATCGTTCTGCCTGGACACTGAGGTCCAGCTCCGAGGGCCTTCTGGCGGTTCCCTCACTGCGAGAAGACAAGTTACAGGGAACCAGGCAGAGGGCCTTCTCGGTAGTGGCACCCGCCTGTGGAACGCCCTCCCACCAGATGTCAAAGAGAAAAACAACTACCAGACTTTTAGAAGGCACCTGAAGGCAGCCCTGTTTAGGGAAGCTTTTAATGCTTAATAGACTACTGTATTTTAATATTCTGTTGGAAGCTGCCCAGAGTGGCTGGGGAAACCCATCCAGATGGGTGGGGTATAAATAACAAATTATTATTATTATTTGGCCCCAGCACCTCTCAGTTCAGAAATTCTGATGCCGCGAAGACATACCTCCACCTCCCCGCAGTCGCATTCCTCGCCATCCTCCAGGAATCCATTGCCGCATTTCTTGCCCACCACCAGGTCCTTGGTGTCGGGCATGTTGAAAAGACACATGCCACCCCCTCGGTGGAAGTAGCTCTCCAGTTGCTTCCGACTGCAGGAGCTGAAGACTTTCGGAAAGGGGTGGCTGCAGAGACACAGGCAAAGAGGGGCGACTGTCAATATTGATTAATTGAATTTGCATACCACCTTTCTTCTATAGATCTCAGAAAGATTCACAACTTAAAAACACAAGATGAAAACTAATAATAATAATAATAATAATAATAATAATAATAATAATAAGAAGAAGAAGAAGAAGAAGAAGAAGAAGAAGAAGAAGAAGCAGCAGCAGCAGCAGCAGCAGCAGCAGAGAGGCGCTTGAGGCGTAATGGACTTTCAGATTGCAAAAAGCGGGCATCAATAAATCAAGTTCATGCATTTTATTGAATTAGTTAAACTGTGCAGTTTTAACTGTGCCGTAAATTGTCACTGTTTTACTGTGTTATTAATTTCCGTGGTGGGACGTGCAAACTATATATATTGTTTTTTTTATTTTAAATTGGTTAAAGATTGGAAATTCCTCATAGATTTTTTTGCATGAGAAAGAAAAAGAAATAATGATATCTGGATTTGAGGATTGAAGATAATGTTTGTTTACAGAAAGTGGCTTTGTTGGGTGTTAGATTTGATTGGACAAAGGGAATAGTTTTTTTAAAGCAGACAGGTGAAGAATCGGAAGTTCTTCATTTTCCGAATCTTATTTTGCGATCTTTCTCTTTTAACCTCTTTCTACTCTATTTATCTCCCTCACCCCTTTTTTGTGTTTTTATTGTATCTAGATAAAAGTCTTGGTTTGGTTTTCTTAAAAACAGAGTGGCGATGTTAAGTTTTTGTCTCCACAAACCTTAATAAAATTTGTTTTGAAAAATGAATAATGCTTTTAGGTAGGATGGGCACAGGGGATGAGTTTGTGGAACCGGAAAGTTTGGGACCCACTGCTCTAACCACTACACCCCACTGCCTTGCGCTCAGTCTCCTGGGATGACGCTCTACCTTGGAGCCAGGGCCTCTGCCCAAATGTGCGGCTTGCGCATGAAGAAGCCTTGTCCCACTGCACCCATCCAGCCCAGAACCCTCTCTCCAAAACCGACTTCCTCCGTGTGATTTATTTCGGTGCCCTGAAACGCCTTGAAATCCGAGCCCCGTGGTCTCCTTGACATTTCTCCTTCCCCCTCGACAACGGCTCTTTTGTGCGACAGCTGATCCCGCCGCCAATGTCGGCGGCACGGACACAAGCACTGGGGGCCCCAAACCCTCCGTGTCTTTAAGTCTATAAACAGCCTCGTGCCGGGCGCTTTCCGGAGAGGAGAAAGGCTTCACTGTTTCGTGCTGGCCCCTCTCAACACGTCCAACAGACACGGAACAAGACCCTTGTTTCTCAACATGTGGCTTGCTTCCGAAAGACAACTGCACTCGATTTGCCTCCCCCGCTTCTCCCGCCATTGTACATCTGTCTCCATTTTCACATCCTTGCTGGCTGCAAGAAATCCAGCTTTGATTTCTGGGGCTGGTGGGGCTGTGCCCCTGGCTCCTGGGAAAAGCAGGCATTTGGGATGGCAGCGGGGAAAATAAAGGAAGGGAAATACAGTTCGCAGGGTGGTTTAACAATCAATCCCTCTCCATAGGGAACTCTGGGAATTGTAGCTCTGAGAGGGGAATAGGGGGTTTCCAAAAAACTCTCAGCACTCTTAACAAATTACAGCTTCCAGTGGGGTGGAAGCAATGGCTGTTTAAAGTGGGTATCTAATTAAAAGACGCCTGCTTCTTGGGAGAAAAGCAATGACAAACCTAGACAGCATCTTAAAAAGCAGAGACATCACCTTGCCAACAAAGGTCCATATAGTTAAAGCCATGGTTTTCCCAGTAGTGATGTATGGAAGTGAGAGCTGGACCCAGTAGTGATGTATGGAAGTGAGAGCTGGACCATCAAGAAGGCTGATCGCCAAAGAATTGATGCTTTTGAATTCTGGTGCTGGAGGAGACTCTTGAGAGTCCCATGGACTGCAAGAAGATCAAACCTCTCCATTCTGAAGGAAATCAGCCCTGAGTGCTCACTGGAAGGACAGATTCTGAAGCTGAGGCTCCAAGACTTTGGCCACCTCATGAGAAGAGAAGACTCCCTGGAAACGACCCTGATGTTGGGAAAGATGGAGGGCACAAGGAGAAGGGGACGACAGAGAATGAGATGGTGGGACAGTGTTCTCAAAGCTACCAGCATGAGTCTGACCAAACTGTGGGAGGCCGTGGAAGACAGGAGTGCCTGGCGTACTCTGGTCCATGGGGTCACGAAGAGTCGGACATGACTAAATTAGTAAACAACAACAGCATTGCCCAGTGTGTCATTGAGGCTTTGACAAGCTCGTCTTTGGTTTCCCTGCCCCAAACCTCCTTACCCCGTAGCAGCAGCCATGACGCAACCGCCCTGAGATGCCGTGGCCTCAACGCAGCATCCCTCAGGATCGTGGCTCATGCCGAAGTTGTGGCCAATTTCGTGGGCCATGGTGGCGGCCGCTCCAATGGGCAGTTCCGAATGGTCCTGGGACAGAGGAATGTGGTCATCATTTTCATTATCATCATCGCCTAATTCATGCCCTGCCCTCCGCCAGGAGGTCCCAGGGCTGTGACAATTCAATCAAAACTAAAACAGGTTACAATCCCAGGAAATTTTTTGGGTGGGTTCCCTGAAAACACACAGCGAGGGGGAAAAGGTAGGTCTTCAGCAGGGCTGGATTTAGGTTTGAGGCCCTAAGTTACTGAAGGTAATGGGGCCCTTTATACGTCCAGTTGCCCCTGCCATGCAACCAGTCCATGCAGAATGTAGGCACCCTATATACAGAAATGAGCAAATTAGTGATATCTTAGGGAGCAGGCTAGCAGGTGGGGGTCTGGTTACAGACGCTTCAGGTTGCGTTTTTTTGGATTACGGATGTGCCGAAACCCGGAAGTACCGGAATGGGTTATTTCCGGGTTTCAGCAGCCGCACATGCGCAGAAGCGCTAAATCACACTTTGCGCATGCACAGAAGTGCTGAATCGCAACCCGCATGTGCGCAGACGCGGCGCTGCGGGTTGCGAGCACTGCTGGTTGCGAACGTGCCTCCAGTACGGATCAGGTTCACAACCTGAGTGTCCACTGTTCTTGCATAATAGGAGCCTACACAACACAAAACACTGTTGCTGTATGTGGGTTTCAGTTTATTTGTTTTCTATCTTATATTTTGGAAATGGACGTCCAGGTTTTATTCCCTTTAAAAAACTTTGGGGGGGGGGCCAAGGGAGTGGGGCCCCAAGCTATAGCATGTTTAACTTATACATAAATCTGGCACCGGTCTTCAGCATTTGCCGGAAGCTGTACAGCGAAGGAGCCGGGGGGACGGGACACACATGCAGGGGAAACCTCTTCAGGCTAAAGGAGAGGAGAACATCATAGAATCATAGATTGGGGCCCCCAAAGGTCATCCAGTCCAACCCCCTGAAATGCAAACAAAATCAGGGCCACATTTCAGGGGTTCAGGTTTGGCTGCAGAACCCCTTTTAGACAAACTAAACCAAATCTACCCTGTTCCTGCCCCTAAAACCAAATGATGCTTGTCGATACGTTCAGCGGACTCTCCTTCATTGGCGATTTTTAAGCAGACACTGGAGGGGTTCTTTAGCTTTGATTCTCGCATTGAAGGGGGTTGGACTAGATGACCTTTGCGGTTCCCTTCCAACCCTACAGTTCAAAGATTCTCCAATATCTGGGGCCTTTTCCCTGCAGATTTGGGATGGGAACCCCCAAGACACCGAGACCGGCGGCTAATGGAGGTTGCACCTGGCAGAACCCGACTCTTCCTTCCCCGCCAGGCGAAGCGCCTCTTGCTCCCAAGGAGAAAGAGGATAATTTTGCACAGTTGAAGGAGAAGCTGTTGAGCAGCTTTCACCAACCAACCAGATTGCCATCCTGTCGCTTGAAGCTACAACTCCTGAAATATACTCAGAGTCGAGAGTGGATTTCATGCTCTTTATTCAGCTCATAGTGGTGAGGAGGAATGGAAGTTCCCCCAGAATGTCTGCTTTATATACATTATTTACACAATGGGCCCCGTGTGATTGGCTAATTCCAGGATTCTCCTGTAGGCCAATCAGGTTGTGGATTCACTTCCACCTGGAACTGGATTGGGTGGCTCCTGTGGACCAATCAGACTGCTGCATTCTGGATCCTATTGTTCTAGGACCAATCAGACTGCTGCATTCTGAATCCTATTGTTCTAGGACCAATCAGACTGCTGCATTTTGGATCCTATTCAACTCAATACATAACAACTCCCATCAGCCCCAGCCAGCTGATGGGAGTTGTAGTCCAAAACAGCAACCAGGTTGTGGAAGACAGCTCTAGATAGCAAGCGGAGGATGGAGGAGCCACAATCTTGTCCTTACCATGCTCACCCCGCCAGAGTTTTCCGCACTGCACATGCCCTCCAGCGGCGCCATCCCAATGGTCGTCCCGACAAAGGTCATCCCACTGTGGAGACAGGAGAGGGAAGGGGGAAACAGAGGGAAGAGACCTGGGGTCGGTTTTTTAGGTTTCTTGCAACATGCAGTCAGTAGCAGTGGTTACATAACTTTCTGACTTTCCATAGCTAACTTTCCATAGCTATTATTGTTATACGATTCCATTCACCATATAGATGGAGTATGTACTTTTGATTTTATATTGAATTGGCATTATAGTTCATGCGCAGAAAGGTAAAGGTAAAGGGACCCCTGACCATTAGGTCCAGTCACTGCTGACTCCCACCACTGCGGTGGGAAGGTAAACGGCGTTTCCATGCACTCTGGCTTCCGTCATGGTGTCCCGTTGTGACGGAAGTCAGGAGTGCTCTGATGGTGTTTCCTGCTTGGCAGGGGGTTGGACTCGATGGCCCTTGTGGTCTCTTCCAACTCTATGATTCTATGATTCTATGATTCTATGAAGTGGTATAGTCCTGCTGGCCACATGACCCGGAAAGCTGTCTGTGGACAAACGCTGGCTCCCTCAGCCTGAAAGCAAGATGAGCGCTGCAACCCCATAGTCGCCTTTGACTGGACTTAACCATCCAGGGGTCCTTTACCTTTACCTTTACCTTTACCTTTACCTTTACCTAAACTTACCTCTTCCACCTTAAATGTCAGTATTCCCTGGGAAGGGATGGTTTGAATCTGTGGTGTGGGTGTGCCTCTGAGCCCATTTGCCACCTCAGTGAATACTGGGAACTGTAGTTTGCTAAGGGTGCTAGGGATTTGTAGATCCACAAGGGTTAAGCTACAGTTCCCAGGATAAATGGGAAAACGCAATCAATAACAACACACACTGCGGATGGAAAACTGCATTGCAAAATTCAGAGAAGCGCAAATTCTGGAGGATAGCTGCGT
Organism: Podarcis vaucheri; assembly: GCF_965113315.1. Lineage (NCBI taxonomy): Eukaryota > Metazoa > Chordata > Lepidosauria > Squamata > Lacertidae > Podarcis > Podarcis vaucheri. Next base: position 4,768,558 of record NC_138767.1, on the reverse strand, counting down.
TTTGGTTCACGTACCGGTTTGGAAAAAATAATAACAATGGGTGGATCATTTCATTAAAATGCAGGGGAAATGCCCTACACACACACACACAACCTGCCCCCTAGCATGAGCCAGCTTATCGATGGCTGCTTCTGAAACGACGACTCACGTCAGCAGCTGGGCATTGTCGTGCTTCTTCCGAGCCTTCAGAGACTTTTTCCACTGCAAGAAGGACATGAGCGAGGCGTGAGCGTCGCTGCTCAAGCTGCACTGATCCCTCTCGGTCCAGACCTCAAGGCCGATCAGGGCCACTTTGATATTCAGGGACCTGTAAAACTGGGGAAGAGGAGCAGGAAGAGAGGAGGAGGGTTAATAATAATAATAATAGTCATACCTCGGGTTGAATGTGAATCGGGTTGAGTGCGTTCGAGTTGCGCTCCGTGGCAACCCAGAAATAATGGAGCGCGTTACTTCCGGGTTTCGCCGCATGCACATGCGCAGACGCTCAAAATGATGTCACACGTGTGCGCAGAAGCGGCGAAAAGCGACGCACGCGTGCGCAGACATGCCATCACTAGTTACGTTTGCTTCTAGATGTGAATGGGGCTCCAGAACGGATTCTCCAGAACGGATCTAGAGGTACCACTGTAACAGACCCGTAGTTCACCTGCAAGATCACCTTGCCCACTTGACTACAGTCATATCTCGGGTTACAGACGCTTCAGGTTGCGTTTTTTTGGGTTACAGACCCACCAAAACCCGGAAGTACCGGAACGGGTTACTTCCAGGTTTCAGCGGTCGCGCATGCACAGAAGAGCTAAATCGTGCTTTGTGAATGCGCAGAAGTGCCGCGTCGCAACCCATGTGTGTGCAGATGCGCAGATGTCGGTTGCGAACGCTGCAGGCTGCGAACGTGCATCCCGCACGGATCACGTTCGCAACCCAAGCGTCCACTGTTACTTCAATCTGTAGAGCTGGCCCTGTTACAGGTGCCAGATAATACCCCGCTCTGCATTTGTAAGAAATCAATCTTTCAGTGTGGCAGCACCTCTGGAACTCACCGCCTATTGAGGCAATTTCACTGTACACTTTCTGGACCCTTTTCAAAGGCCTCTTTGTTTCTCAGGCAAGCCTCCCTGGACATTATTAGCATTGCTTTGTATTAAATTTGTATACCACCCTTCGTTCGAAGATCGCAGGGTGGTTCACCACGTAAAAATGCAATATGTATTTTAAAACCAATAACCTCCCCCCCCCCAAAAAAAACCCCACATTTAGAATGTTGGCGTATGTTTTAATCTGCTCTTAGTTTATTGCGGATTTTGTCTTTTGCAAGTTTTAAAGAGTTCATAAGAGTTTGAAGGGACCACTGGGGTCATCTAGTCCAACCCCCTGCAAGGCAGGAGTCTTTTGTCCAGTGTGGAACTCGAACCCATAACCATGAGGTTAAGAGCCTCATGCTCTAACTGACAGATATCCTGGCTTCCAGTTGTTTTTACTGATAGTTTTATTGCCTTGTTCTCTTTGTAAGCTGCTTGGGGGGTTTTGCTTTTTGAAATCAAGCCGTGTATAACTTTACTATACGAAATAAATAAGCGTGCTGTTAGCCCCCCAACACAGTTAAGTCAGGCATAATAATAATAATTAATAATAATAAATTTTTATTTATACCCGGTTCAGAAAACTGGGCTCAGGGCGGCTAACAACAAATTTAAACACTTAATTATAGAAGCAGCAGAAAATACAGTATAAAAACGTGAATAACAATAAAATTCAAAGTTCAGAAATCAATTTGGGGAAAATCCATCTAATAAGCATTAGATAATCCCCAGGGCTAGCTGGCTGAATTAGTCCTACTTGGGCCAGCGAGGAGGCCAGGGGAGAATTAGCTGTGGGGTCTCAGAGCGGGTGATCTTCATAAAAGGGGAGGGGGAGGGAAGGGGAGGGAAATAAAAGAGAAGGCTGAAATCAAATTAAAGGCCAGGCAGAATAGCTCTGTCTTACAGGCCCAACGGAAGGAGGTTAAATCCTGCAGGGCCCTGGTCTCATGGGACAGAGCATCCCACCAGGTCAGAGCCACCACTGAGAAGGCCCTGGCCTGGTGGAGGATAGTCTGACTTCCTTAGGGCCTGGGACCTCTAAACTAAGGTCCTCTGCGGGGCAGACCAGGAGAGGCGGTCCCGTAAATACGAGGGCCCTACGCCTATGGTCCTCCACAACCCCCTGGGACTGGCGGCTGGTCCACTAGGGCAGTTGGGGCCCTGCCCCACTAATCTCAGTGTGCCAGCCCCACCAGCTTAATTTTTCCTTTACATCCAGCCCAGACGGCCAGCTTCCCCTTCCATAGTCTCTGCACTAGCCTTGTAGAACTTAGAAGAGGACTAAACCATAATTTCTTGACTTGGGCTCTCATTGCCTCTGGCGCCACCTAGTGTCGGACTCCCTGCCTCCTGCCCTACCAGGTCTGATTTCCACCAGCCACCACTGCTGTGGACTACCACTCCCAGCAGACCTGACCACCGCTCCCTGATCATTGGTGGGGCTGATGGGAGTCATAGTGCAAAACACCCAGAGGAGACCAGGTTGGGGGCAGCTTGGTCTGCGCTGACTTATAGCACCTCTTCAGGTTTCAGAATGGAGCGGTCCTCAATTAGCTCGGCTGGTAAGAGTGCAGTGCTGATAACGCCAAGGTTGTGGCCTGATCCTGATCAAATCATAGGATGCTGCAATGCTGGAATATGCAGCTGTCCCTTCCGGGATCGAACCTGCAACCTTGGCGTTGTCAGCATCATGCTTTAACCCACCGAGCTATCCAGCTCCAGGGCTCTTTTCATGGGCTTATGTCCTTGATGTTCAGAATAGGTAGCTGTGGATAACCCAAGTTTTGCTGATTGTCTCTATTACCTTGTCTACGTAATTCGCGATCTCCAAGATCCGTTGCTTGGTGTGCCCCAGATTTTGCTTTTGAGATGCAAACTGGGAAGGAGGCAGTGAAAGAGAAAGGGGAAAGGGAGAAAAAGAGAGGCAAAGGAACAAATTTAGGGACATTTCTTAAGCCGAAACTAACACACACTGCTGGATGCTCTTTGAAGAATTACTTCCCCCACGATGCATGGAATATGTGAGAATGACTGCGCTTAAATTCAGAAGGATCTGTCTTCATCCAAACCAGCAGGTCCCAAACTTTATCAAGCCTTTGGTTCCTTAAACTCACCCCCAGTTCCCCCTACCCTAGAAGAAGCATTATTCAGAATAGCAGTTTGCATGACCTGGTAAGAATTATTATTATATTTGTATACCACCTTTCATCTGTAGACCTCAAGAAGGTTCACAACATAAAAATACAAGGTAAAAACACAAAATACATGATGAAAACAAGAACAAAACAATACAGTACAATAACCCCACTTCCTTGGATGAAGGGAAAGTAACAGCAGCAACAACAACAACAACACATTCAAAGCATTCCCCCAAGAATCCTGGATACAAAAAAATTCAAAACACACTTTTAAAATTCAAAGCAGTCACAGCTGATTCACACTTATTCAGAATCTAATTGACACCAATCACTTTAACTCATTCAACAAATTCGATCCAATCCCACTGCCCCATTGGGGGAGAAGTACCTCCCACTTTTGGGAACGACCGTTCCAGACCATCCTTCACGTGCCTGGTGCTTTCCTGGTGTAGTTCTGGACTACAACTCCCATCATCCCCAGCCATCGCTGATGGGAGCTGGCAGCCCAAAACATCTGGCAGGGACCAGATTGGAACAGGTGGACGTCAACAACAGCAGAAGACTTGTCCTGCTTGTGGTCTTGCCAGGGGCATCTGGTCGGGGAAAGAGGACACTGGACCTGACCTGACCTTTGGGCATTCAGGAAGCTTCATGAAGCCCCTGGCTCTCCAATGATCTCCAAGATTCAGTGCAGCATTGAGGACCACCTCTCCTCATTCTCTCCTACCTAGGACCACCGGAAGTCCTGATGTTTCTCCAAGCACAGGAGAGCAGGGATCCTGCTCAATCCTGGGTCATCTCTAGGGGGAAAGACACACTCCCCAGCAGAAAGCTGGAAAATGCATTTGTGGACCCTCGTATCTTGCCACTTCTCATGAAGCATTGTGCACCAGAAAGCCAGGCTAAGGGCACATAGGTTGGCAAGATCTGGGCTGCTGGGAAGGTGGGTTTTGGAGTCTCTGCATGGCTGGACCACTCAGTTCACAGAGGAATTGTACAAAACCCTCTTTCTACCCATGCTAGCTGACAGCAATGTGATGTATGGAAGTGAGAGCTGGACCATAAAGAAGGCTGATTCCCAAAGAATTGATGCTTTTGAATTCTGGTGCTGGAGGAGACTCTTGAGAGTCCCATGGACTGCAAGAAGATCAAACCTCTCCATTCTGAAGGAAATCAGCCCTGAGTGCTCACTGGAAGGACAGATCCTGAAGCTGAGGCTCCAAGACTTTGGCCACCTCATGAGAAGAGAAGACTCCCTGGAAAAGACCCTGATGTTGGGAAAGATGGAGGGCACAAGGAGAAGGGGGCGACAGAGGATGAGATGGTGGGACAGTGTTCTCGAAGCTACCAGCATGAGTTTGACCAAACTGCGGGAGGCAGTGGAAGACAGGAGTGCCTGGCGTGCTCTGGTCCATGGAGTCACGAAGAGTCGGACACAACTAAACGACTAAACAACAACAACCTGACAGCAAAAATTCTCACCAGGGTGTAGTCTGCAACAATGAAGAGCTCCATGTATTTCAGGGTTCTCCAGGCATCTCTCCGTTTCTGAAAGACAAATTTGCTCAGTGTCACCAGGAAGGAAGGTATTAAGGAAGGAAAAGCAACTATTGTTGTGATCCACGCCAGGGCCAGATTAAGACCTTTAGAGGCCCTAAGCACTGAAAAGATTTTGGTGTCCTCAGATATGTCTCATTCAAAATATTAACAAGAAACCGTAAAATAAAATTTTATTTTTCAAAACCTACAGTACAATGGAAAATAATGTTCATTTTGGTATAGGTGGATTTCGGTAGTGCTAACCTAAATTTCTGGTATATGGTTGAATCATTTCCATGAATTACTGGCACAGCCTGGACGCGACTCGCGACCCTGGAGCCAGACCAGGGTTCAAATCCTCGCTCAGTCACGAAGCTTGGTGGGCAACCTTGGCCAGCCACTGCCTCTCAGTCTGACCTACCCCAAAGGGTTGTTGTGGGGTGGGAGAGAGCTAGGGATAGCCACCTTGAGCTCTGGAAAGGTTTCGTTTTTTTAAAAAAATATTTAATCATTTTTTCAATACAAACAACAACCGCAAAAGACACATACAACAAAAACCATAACAACACTAATAACACAATTTGACAATTCAGATTTGAATACACTGATATACCTATGACTACACCTTTTTAATGATATTTCCCCACCTCTCCTCCCCCTACTTCCCACCACTATCCGCCTCTTATCACTTAAATATTCCTTCCAGATTTCTTCATATTTATCCATTCTTAATTTGCAACGAAATGCAATTCATTCGTATGTAGCTAATCTGTCCATATTATCAATCCATGTGTTCAAATGGAATCTTTTTGCGGCTCTTCCAATTCATCAAAACAAGTTTTTTTGCTTCTAATATAGCACGGTACATCCATTTATTTATTTTTGACCACTTGTAATCTCCCACGTTTCCAGAATATAATTTAGAATTCAATTCAATTCCCTTATCCTTCAATTCCCTTATCCTTGAGATGAACAAAAACCTGTTAGCTTCCAAATCTGGGATGCTGCCCTGTCCATTTATCGCGCACAAAGGCTTACCCGCTGATGTGCAGACGGTTTGAAGGACCGGGCGATATCGGCTACGCTGCTTTGCATCTGGTCACCGTGCCCACAGGTCCCGCCTTTGATTGGCAGGTGTTCTGCCCTATAGACGACGTGAGGCTCAGAGTCCGGGCTGGCTGGGGGTTTCAGGTAGTAGCTATCGTTGTGGTTGAGCGTGATCAGGCCACTGGCGGAAGAACAAAGGAGTGCGATTGGAACAACAGCCGCCATCTTTAACAAAGAGTCTGGGGAATTTATAATTCATCTTGGAGACCACTGTAAGCAGATGAAAACATTAGCAGGGTTGCAATAACACTTGTAACTTAGCAAATACTATGGAGATGATGGAGTAATATAAAAGATGGACTACTGGATAATATGCAGTTGAAAAGGTTGATAGTAGGACCCACGGAGGGGAAAGTGGGAAGTCCAGAGATTGGGAGGGATCTGTAAAGATGGATGACTACGGTTGTATTATTATAATTTTATACTTGTAAAACCAAATAAAAATTATTTCAATTCAAAATCATCATCATCATCTTACAATGACATGAAACCTCCTGCAGCTGCTATTATTATTATTATTATTATTATTATTATTATTATTATTATTATTATTATTAAAGTTTTTAATGTTTGATGTTTTATCGTGTTTTTAATATTCTGTTGGGAGCCACCCAGAGTGGCTGGGGAAACCCAGCCAGATGGGCGGGGTATAAATTCTTCTTCCTCCTCTTCTTCTTCTTCTTCTTCTTCTTCTTCTTCACCCACCCCTCACCCTAAGGCCTCTGGGCAGGTTACAACATTAAAACACAATATTAAAAACCGTTTAAAGAAAAGAACAACAGCCGTGATCATGACAGAAACGTCACAAGGTGACTTGTGCAGGTGTTATGCAGCTCCTATAAACAGTGCCGGTTGTGCATATCTAGGTGCATACGGAGCAAGGCAATCTCATAGATAAACAGGTCCAAAGTTGCTAAGGTCCAAACTACAAGAAAGAAGATTCCACCTAAACATTAGGAAGAACTTCCTGACAGTAAGAGCTGTTTGACAGTGGAATTTGCTGCCAAGGAGTGTGGTGGAGTCTCCTTCTTTGGAGGTCTTTAAGCAGAGGCTTGACAACCATATGTCAGGAGTGCTCTGATGGTGTTTCCTGCTTGGCAGGGGGTTGGACTCGATGGCCCTTGTGGTCTCTTCCAACTCTATGATTCTATGACTCTATGATTCTATGACTTTATACCGTGGTACTTTTGGTTACCGACACTTCAGGTTACAGACTCCGCTAACCCAGAAATAGTACCTCGGGTTAAGAACTTTGCTTCAGGATGAGAACAGAAATTGTGTCCGGCGGCACAGCAGCAGCTGGAGGCCCCATTAGCTAAAGTGGTGCTTCAGGTTAAGAACAGTTTCAGGTTAAGAATAGACCTCCAGAACGAATTAAGTCCTTAACCCAAGGTTCCACTGTATATAAGGGACGCGGGTGACGCTGTGGGTTAAACCACAGAGCCTAGGACTTGCTGATTAGAAGGTCGGCGGTTCGAATCCCCGTGACAGGGTCGCACCTGGTCCTTCAGGGGCACAATTACCCCATTCAGGACCAGGGAGTCCCCCACACCCACCTACCCTGTCCCCCCAAAACAGTACTTCTGTCTTGTCAGGATTCAACCTCAATCTGTTAGCCGCCTTCCATCCTCCAACCGCCTCCAGACACTCCACAAGCAATCGTTTCTCCACCGCCTGCAAGCTCACCTGCATTTTTAAACCACAGATGCCCATGAACCTGGAGCTTTCGCCACTGCAAAACAGACCCTGCGTGGCTCGGAATTTTGGTGGGCGAGATGGCAGGAGACAAGACTAAAGAACGGGACTCAAACACGGGGAGACTCAGGACCAAACGCTCAACTCAGCCATGAAGCTGAATGCAAAAGATGCTGCCCAGTCCCCACATCTCAGCCAAGTCCACCTTGCAGGGCTGTTGTGAGCCACACAGAGCCAGGGCTGGTGTTTCTGCGAGGCAGGCGGCAGGGAGAGAGGTCAAGACAAAGCAAATGATGAATACATTCACCCAGCCTGCACATTCCAGTCCTAAAACTTTGTTTCCCCCGAACTATGTTGTTCTGGCTTTCCACAATTACTCCAGGGGAAAGGAATGTCTGTGCTTCTGTTGTGGCTGGCCTGAGTTTACCACTCTGTAAGCCGGACGGGAATGGGCATGTGGTGAAAGCTTGCCGAAGATACCTCAGAGATTTGGTTCTCCCCACAGCTCCCTCTTCCCACGCAAACACCCCAGAATAGGAGGCTGGTCCAGGAGGGCAGTGCCGCATCGACCTTGACTTAAACCTCTCAGTGGGTGGCTCTACCTGTCGTTGCCTCTGGCGCCCCCTACTGCTGGTCTCCATGCCTCTTGCCCAACCGGTCTCAATGAGCCCCAGGCCCCGCCTATGCGCCAGGATCGCATTGCCCCAGTTCAACTCTAGATGGCGATGTTTAAGCTGCTGGGAAGGTGGGCTTTGGAGAGCCCACAACCCTGCGAGGTTGTCCATTCCACAGTCAAGCAGTGTCACAGAGGCAACAAGCTAACCCACTCCCTTCCATCCCACGGACCCGATTTAAATCGCCACAAACACCTTTCTGGTTTTTGAGAAAGAAAAATAGATGAGGAGCGCTGCATCCGAAGCTCTCCTCCCACCAACATGGCACACCTGACGCCTGCAAATTGAGACCAGGCACCCTTTGGAAACCCCAATCCTACAACATGGTAGACAGACAGACAGACAGACCAACCCCCGTTGGGGTGGGGAAACAGACAAAAATAACCCAGATTGTGTTTTTGCTAGGGGATAAATCTTAAGCAGTGTCGGCCAAACTTGGGTCTCCTGCTGTTTTGGGACTACGATTCCCATCATCTCCGACCACTGGTCCTGTTAGCTAGGGACCATGGGAGGTGTAGTCCCAAAACAGCTGGAGGGCCAAGTTTGGCCAACACTGATCTAAAGAATTTCAGGCGTTTTCTAAACATTTAGAAATAAGAAGGGGCTTGTGGAAATCAGGGAGCTTTGCAACAATTTGCAATGCAGCTGGAGAAGAAGCGCAGGAACTGGCTGCAGGTTCAATCCCGGAATGGGACAGCGGAATATTCCGGCATATTGCAGGCATATTGCAGATACTAGATGATTCCCAGTATCTCTTTCCAGGTCTACAATTCTATGATTGAAGAAAGGACAGACAGACAGACAGACAGACAGACAGGACACAAGACTGGGCCTTATAGTGAGCCAGACCATTGAGTCCATTTGGCTCAGTATCATCTACACTGACTTGTGGCTGCTCTCCCAGCCCTGTTTGGAGATGCTAGCAGCAGGAATCGAACCCAAGACCTTCTGCAGGAAAAGCAGGGTCTCTGCTGCTGAGCTGTAGCCCTTCCCCGGGGGGAACAGAGGGATCCTTGCAGGATGCAAGAAATGGGATCTGCAAGAGATTAGACCACCCTCCCAGTTCAGCCGCAGCCTCCAGCAAGGAGGACACAGGGCAGCTAGCGCGGGTCATCTGAGTGTCCGCTGACATCCTGACTCCAGAACGAGTTTTGTGTATGTGTGAGAGAGCGTGTGCGCATAGCTGAGAGATGACCTCACCCGCCGGCATTCCTCAAGATGCTGCTCAGGCCCAGGAGTTATTTTGAGTCACAGAATCCTGGAGTTGTGGAGTTGCAAGGGGCCCCCAGGGATCATCCAGCCCAACCCCCTTGAAATGCAGGGATCTCGGCTCGAGCTCCCATGACGGGTGGCCAACCAAACTGTGCTTCGAAACCTCTAAGGAAGGAGAGCCCTCAGTCTCCCGAGAAGGACCGTTCCCCTGTCAAACAGCTCTCGCGGTTCTTCCTGATATTCAGTTGGAATCTCCTTTCTTGTGAAAGGAACTGTGGGGTTGGGAGTGATAATAATAATAATAATGATGATGATGATGATGATGATGCAGGGGTCATGCCCACAGCCATCCCTGGGTCGACTCGAACCACCAACCTTCTGGTTAACAGCCAGACACCCTGACCCACTGCGCCACAGAGACCTCGGACTACGTTTTCCCGGATGGAGGATGGAGAGGTCTTTGTGGTTTCGTGGCTTTGTGTTTTAGTGCGCATTTTGTATTCCCCTTTTTGTAATTTTCTGCTGCAAACCGCCCCGGCATCTTCAGAGGAAGGGCGGTTTACAAGTTCAACAAGTAAATAAATAAATAAATAAATAAGCGCAGGGGGGTCAGACTAGATATCCCAGGGGGGTCCCTTCCAGTTCTGCAATTATATGTGGCCTGGAATCATAGCCTGCTGGACGGAGGGAGGAGACGCACCGATTGCTCCGCCCACTTTTGTGTCTGGCCACGCCCACCACCGGATTTCCACCACCCTGGAATGGGAATGCATCCCACCGGGGGGGGGGGGGGGTAAAAAGTTGCTTGTTTATTTATCAGTTGGAAGGAATTCAAAATGACTTGCAGTCCTAAAAACAAGGCGAGCCAGGGCAAAGGGGTGAGTCTTCAGCATCCTCCAGAAGCTATGCAATGAAGGTGCCAGGTAGTTCCTCCTTTCTCCTGTTGAAAGCAGTTCTGCAGGTCAGGGGCCACCACAGAGAAGGCCCTCTCCCACGGGGCTGCCTTTGAGCTTGCACTTCCGAGGGTGAAGGAAATAGCAAGAGGACAAAAAAAACAACCCTTCTCCATTTCTGGGACAGAATGACTCTGTGCGGCTGTTCAACTGGCTTTCATGAGATAAGGTTGAATTGCCTGATAGCCTTGGGCCTAATCCTATTCTTCTCCAGATAACATTCCAAATACCCTTATCAAAAGCCATTTGAGGTCATTTCATTCCTCCATCCCAAGGTTTGGGGTTCAGGCAAGGGGGAAAGTCACAGCGGGATTTCCCCCAAACCAGCCAGGATCCAAACACATACCCCCACCCTTTGGGGCCAGTTTGGAAGGGAAATGGTTTACACCCTTATTTCACAAATCACTTCCCATAAAACACCCCAAAGCGATTTAACGATACAATGAAAACGTACAGAAACACGGTTTCCTCCAGTGCAGATACAGAGCAGATTCAAAGTGTCTGCTTGCTGGGAAAAGAAGGAAGGTCTGAAATAATCATTAGAAAGATAGGAGATGGCGTCTGCCTGATATGTCGCAGAAGGGAATTCCAAAGGTAAACAGATGACCAAACCAAAGATCCAACTCTTACACCCTATGTAATTTGGTGCTGGGACTTAGCTATTGAAAAAGTTTGTGTGAGGGGTGATTTTTTTACATAGTAGTAAGTAATAGTAATTTATTATTTGTACCCCGCCCATCTGGCTGGGTTTCCCCAGCTACTTGGGGGGCTTCCAACAAAGATTAAAAATACATTAAAATGTCACACATTAAAAACTTCCCTGAACTGGGCTGCCTTCAGGTGTCTACTAAATGTCAGATAGTTGTTTATTTCCTTGACATCTGGTGGGAGGGTGTTCCACAGGGCAGGCGCCACCACCGAGAAGGCCCTCTGCCTGGTTCCCTATAACTTGGCTTCTCGCAATGAGGGAACCGCCAGAAAGAAGGCCCTCGGAGCTGGACCTCAGTGTCAGGGCAGCACAATGGGAGTGGAGACACTCCTTCGGGTATACATAGCAGCGAGGGGAATGGGCAGTGTGGTGTAGTGGTTAGAGTCCACTGCAGGGGGTTGGACTAGATGACCCTTGGTGTCCCTTCCAACTCTTATAGTTCTAGAATTCTATGTGTCAGCCGAAGACCTGGAAGAGACCAGGGTTTGAATCCCTGTAGAGCCACGAAGCTCACCGGGTGTGACCTCAAGGGCTGGTCACTGCCTCTCAGCCTAAGCTACCTCACAGGGCTGCTGTGTGGAGATTAAAGCGAGGAGAGGGAGAACCATGCACGCCACCTTGGGCTCCTCGGAGGAAAAAGTGAGCTATAAATGTAATTAATAAATACATGGCGATATTGTTAATTAGAGTGCCCAGGTTGCAGGTTCGATTCCCGCATGGAACAGCTGCATATTCCTCCTGCAGGGGGGGTTGGACTGGATGACCCTCAGGGTCCCAACTCCACAATTCTATGATATTTTAAGGCAAAACCACCACGACTAAGAAGTCTTTAAATCGCTCACCCCCCAGAAAAATGAATACAGTGGTGCCTCGCAAGATGAAAAGAATCCATTCTGTGATTCTCTTCGTGTAGCAGTTTTTTTGTCTTGCGAAGCAAGCCCATTGACGGATTAGCGGATTAGCGCTATTAGCGCTAGTAGCGGCTTTTAGCAGCTTTTAGCAGCTTATCGGATCAGCTGATAAGCGGATTAGCGGCTTAGAAAAAGGGGGGGAAATGGGAAAAAACCCGCAGGAACTCGCAAGACATTTTCGTCTTGCGAAGCAAGCCCATAGGAGATTCGTTTTGCGAAGCACCTCCAAAATGGAAAACTCTTTCGTCTAGCGAGTTTTCCGTCTTGCGAGGCATTCGTCTTGTGGGGCACCACTGTACAATCTTCAGGGGCCATTTTCATGCCAAGAGACAAACAAAATTCAGCCGGGCCAAAGATTCCGGATAAACGCTAGACACAATCGCTGGTCAATTCCAAGACTGATATGATGGAAGAGGAAGGAAGCTCTGTCCAAGTCGCCCAGAAGGATTTAGGTATATCAGAAGGTGCAAAAGGACGGCCGTCCTCGCAGGGAGGACCAGTGGCTATTAGAACCCAGTCTCCCTGCATCACCTTTCTTACCTGATTCCAGAGCAGGTACTGAGGACCACCCAGGAGCCCTCGAACCCTCGGACGTGGCCATGGTAGTAGCAGTGTTCCTGGAATCAGAGGGAACAGATTGGAACTGTGGGTTAGGTTGGTAGTTTTCTGCAGGGAAAAGTGTGCGGATTTTATACGCAAATCTGAGAGGCGGTCAGATGAACTGAAACCGGCCAGGGTGTCGAGATTTCGGATTTTGAAAAGCAGCAAAATTCCATCATGGATTTTTTTTTTAAAAATCATTATTATCAGTCTAAATTTTATCCCAACCCCCCTTTACTCTAGTGCAAACCTAACTCTAGAATATACATTTGAGTACCCATTGCAAAACTGAGAGAACGCTGAAGGGTGACTGTGGTTTGCTTTGTGCATCGTTTAGGAAAGTGCAAATTGTGATTGTTAAAAGAAATTTATTGTTTTTAATGCTAGAGTTAGGTTTTTATGCTAAAGTTAGAGCTCAACTGCACTACGGAATTTCAATCAAGAAAGTGCAGGCAGCCCTTCTCTTTAAGATTTTTGCTGTAAGATATGCTGCGTATCTTACGCAGCCCTGTGTTTAGAGGGAGGCCAACATAAGCCAGAGACAGTTGCCTGAACGAGTTTTCTTTTATGTTGGCTAAACATTTGTTTTTCAGCTGACAAAGATACTTTCCTTAGCAAAGTTCCGCCCGACTCCTTCCCTTCCCCAGGGCTACAACTGTTTTGCACAAAGTTACGGCAACTTGGGCTTTCAGAGGATCTCCTGGGTGCTGTGGCTTTTCCAAACTAATCTCAGTAGTGGAAAAAAATATGTTCCCTTCTTTATTTTCAACTCCCTTGGGCGCAGGGATTTAACCCAAATTATCTACAATTTTTGTTTAACCCGCAAGAAAGAAGGGCTTTTTCGCTGGCTAGGTTCAATTCTAATCCTTCTAACCTCCTTTGGGGTAGGTTTGCGGGGATGGCAGAAGGAGATAGGAACTGCCCATGCGATGCTCACCTGGTGGAAACTCTAGCTCACAGGGCCTTTAAATGTAAAACGTATTATGATCTCCCCAACAATTTCTAGACCATCTCTGTATCCCAATATGGAAACCAGAGACAGAGGTTATATCCTTCCTATTACAGGGGAGAGACCAGGAGCCCACCAAGACAGTAGCTAAGTTCCTCTATTTGATTTTTTTGCCGCCGAAATACACTACAGGATCCTGCCCTTGCTGGAGACCCACAGAAGTGAAATTGCTTGCCTCATTTTCTTCCCTTTTAGCAAATGACTGTATTATTGAAACGGCGATAAGATTGCACCGACCTATTTATTCTGAATGTTTGTAAATGATGCCAATTAAGATTTGATGATGGTGATGAATACTAGTTTCTGCAGGGCATCCTTTGCCAACCTGGTGCCCACTGGATGTTTTGGACTACAACTGCCATCAGCCCCAACCACTCCCCAGGTGTTGTTGGACTACAACTCCCATCATGTCTGAGCATTGGTCCTACTAGCGAGGAACAACAGGAGCTGTAATCCAACAACATCTGAGGACCCAAGGTTGAAAATATCGGCTCTAGACTGTGAACTTGTCATCCAGCGGGCATGCAAAACAGGACACACACTCTTTCCCATCCATATTTCCCAGGACTTACCAACAGCTGTCTTTATCAGGCTCTATTGGCCCTTGTCCAGCCCGTTACCAACCCCAGTTCCCGAAATCATGCCATTAGGCCGTGCTTCAGGACACTGTGTATTCTTACAGAGCTTTGAAAATCAATAAATGATCGCAATGAGCCAATTAAGGGCCAACTAAGCCATGTTAAGTGGTCGTGAAAAAATTATGATTGGTTTGCAGGATTAGTCATTCCTTTTTTTTTTATAATATTTTTTATTAGTTTTACAAAAGTTTTTATAACAGACAAACACAAAAAAGAAAACAAACAAACAAACAAGTATAATTTCATAATGTCATTTCATAAACTTCTTTCCTCGGACTTCCCCATACCTCCCCTTTCTGCATCCTCATGTCCAAATTTTATAGCAACTTATAAATGTTTTTTCCAACTCTAATTCGTCATAGTCCTTTCTTATTCTAATCTTATATTACTGCAACCCTTTCTCTCTATAGAATCTCGACATTCTAAACTTCATCAAGTTTATAGTAGTCCTTAAGATAAATCTTGAATTTCTTCCAATCTTCTTCCGCAGTCTCCTTTCCCTGGTCTCGAATTCTGCTCGTCATTTCCGCCAATGTCATATAGTCAATCACTTTCATCTGCCATTCTTCCACGGTGGGTAGATCTTGTGTCTTCCAATACTTTGCGATCAGTATTCTTGCTGCTGTTGTTGCGTACATAAAGAAAGTTCTATCCTTTTTTTGCACCAATTGGCCGACAATGCCCAAGAGAAAGGCCTCTGGTTTCTTAAGAAAGGTATATTTAAATACCTTTTTCATTTCATTATATATCATCTCCCAGAAGACCTTAATCTTCGGGCATGTCCACCAAAGATGATAAAAAGTACCTTCAGTTTCCTTACATTTCCAGCATTTATTGTCAGGCAAATGGTAAATTTTTGCTAGCTTAACTGGGGTCATGTACCACCTGTATACCATTTTCATCACATTTTCCTTTAAGGCACTACATGCCGTAAATTTAATTCCGGTGTTCCACAACCTTTCCCAGTCAGCAGACATAATATTATGACCAATGTCCTGTGCCCACTTAATCATAGCTGATTTAACTATTTCATCTTGTGTGTTCCATTTCAACAGCAAGTTATACATTCTTGACAAATTCTTAGTATTGGGTTCTAGCAATTCTGTCTCGAGTTTTGATTTTTCCACCTGGAAGCCAATTTTCCTGTCTTGTTTAAAAACCTCCGTTATTTGATAATAGTGGAGCCAATCTTGTACTTTGGGTTTTAGTTTTTCATGGCTCTTTAATTTCAGTTTCTCTCCATCCTGTTCTAAAATCTCACAATACTTTGGCCATCCGACCTCCATATTAACTTTCTTATGGGCCTTCGCCTCTAAGGGTGACAACCATCTAGGGGTTTTGTTTTCCAACAGGTCTTTATATCTCATCCAAACATTGAACAACGCTTTCCTTACAATGTGATTTTTAAAGGCACTATGCACTTTGATTTTGTCATACCATAAATATGCATGCCAACCGAATGCGTTATTGAAACCTTCTAAGTCCAAGATATCTGTATTCTCGAGGAGCATCCACTCTTTCAGCCAGCAGAATGCTGCTGCCTCATAGTACAATTTTAAGTCCGGCAGGGCAAATCCCCCTCTTTCTCTTGCATCTGTTAATATTTTATATTTTATTCTGGGCTTTTTGCCCTGCCAGACAAATTTCGCAATATCTTTCTGCCACCTCTTGAAACAGTCCATCTTGTCAATAATCTGCAAAGTTTGAAACAAAAATAACATTCTAGGCAATACATTCATCTTAATTACTGCAATTCGGCCTAACATTGATAATCTCAAATTTGACCATATTTCTAAGTCTTTTTTAATTTCTAACCAACATTTTTCATAATTGTCCTTATATAAATTCAAATTTTTAGATGTTAAATTAACCCCTAGGTATTTCACCTTCTTAACCACCATCAAACCCGTCTCTTCTTGAAACTTATTCTTCTCCATATCTGTCAGGTTTTTCCCTAAGACTTTAGTTTTTTGTTTATTCAATTTAAATCCAGCTACCTGGCCAAATTGTTGAATTATCTCCAACACCTTTTTCGTGCTAGTGTATGGCTCTTGTAAAGTCAGAACTAAGTCATCTGCGAAAGCCCTTAACTTGTAATGTTTTGCTCCGACCTGTACACCTTTAACTTGCTGGTCCTCTCTAATCATGTTCAGCAACACCTCCAGGACCGAAATAAAAAGCAATGGGGAAATTGGGCACCCCTGTCGTGTTCCTTTTTCTATCTTAAGTTCCTCAGTTATTACATTGTTTACAATCAACTTAGCTTTTTGTTCGGAATATATTGCACCCATACCATTCTCAAAACCTTGTCCTACCCCCATCCCATGAAGGTTCTTTTTCATAAAACTCCAAGAAATGTTGTCAAAGGCTTTCTCCGCATCCACAAATATCAAAACTGCTTTAGTATTTATGTTCACCTCTAACTTTTCCAAAATGTCTATTATATTCCTAACATTGTCTGAGAGGTGTCTCTTTGGGAGAAAGCCTGCTTGGTCTCTATGAATCTTTTCCATCAATACTCTTTTAAATCTTTTTGCTAAAATGTCTGCAAAAATTTTGTAATCCACATTGAGTAACGAGATTGGGCGGTAGTTCTTCAATTGAGTCTTTTCAGTCTCTGTCTTTGGTATGAGTGAAATATATGCTTCTTTCCACGATTCAGGTGCCTTTTTTCCCTCTAAGATCTCATTACAGACATCCTTTAACGGTTGTATCAACCATTCCTTTAACGATTTGTAATATCTGGAAGTCAGTCCATCTGGCCCTGGAGATTTGCCCAATTGCATGTCCTGAATGGCACCCTCTATCTCTTGTTCTGTTATTCTCTGGTTTAGATCCACCTTACTTTGAGGAGAGATTTTTTGTAATCCATGTTTATTGAGGAATTTATCTATGTCTTCTTCATTTTGTAATCCTTGGGAATAAAGTTTTTTGAAATAACTCACAAAACAGTTTCTTATCTCATTTGGTTTAGATATGATCCTTCCATCCACTTCCAAACTTGAAACTGTATTTAATTTCTGTCTTTTCTTGAGTTGCCATGCCAAGAGTTTGCCACATTTGTCTGCCGACTCAAATGTCTTTTGTCTCATTTGCTTTATTTTCCACTCTATCTCTTGGTTCATCAATTCCATATATTGTGTTTGATACAATTTAATCTCCCTCAAAATCTCCTGGGACTTTGGTTTTGACCTTAATTTTTTCTCTCCTTCTTTTATCTTTTCCAAAATTTTTTCTCTTTTCTCCTTCTGCTTTCTCTTCTTTATTGAGTTTTGTTGAATCAAAAACCCTCGCATCACAGCTTTACTTGCGTCCCAGATCACTCTTCTTTCCACATCGCCCCTTAGATTGATTTCAAAATAGTCCTTTAAGGTTTTTTGGGCCTTCAAGTGGAACTCTCTATCTCGAAACAGGGTGTCATTCATTCTCCATCTAAACTGACCAGTTGTTGTAAGTTTCATTTCCATCTTCACGGCGTTATGGTCGGAGCAGGTTTTTGGGCAGATTTCTACCTTCTTAATCTTCGGAGCCATTCCACTAGTAATCCAGATTTGGTCGATTCTGGTCCAGGTCATCTTTGCTTGGGAGAAAAAGGTTCCCTCTCTTTCAAGAGGGTTCCTTGTTCTCCAAATGTCTATTAAGTCCATATTTTCAGTCATTTCAAAAAAAGTCTTCGGGAGTCTCCCTTCTTTAGTGAGTATCAGTCTTTGTGTCTTGTCCATGTTTGTAGAAACTACACCATTCATATCTCCCATGATTATCATGTTATATTCCAAATAGTCCATCAGGGTTTCATGAAGTTTTTTGAAGAATTCTGCTTTACCTTCATTTGGTGCATAAATCCCAATTATCAAAAATTTTTCTCCTTGTGCTTGAATCTCCACCGCTAAATATCTTCCTTCTTCATCTTTAAAAATCATTTTTGGGGCCCACTTCTCTTTTACATAAATCACAACTCCTCTTTTTTTCACTTTGTCCGACGAGATAAATTCTTGTCCCAATTTTTTATTCATAAGCAGTCTCCTGTGGGCTCTGGTTATGTGAGTTTCCTGTAGACAAATCACGTCCAGTTGTTCTCTGTACAAAATGTGGAATACTTGTCGTCTCTTCAAAGGCATGTTCATCCCATTACAATTCCAGCTAAGGAATTGCAGGGCCATCTTGTTATTTTTCTGGTATTCCTCCAACTGCTCCCAATTGTTGTTCCTCCTCTGTTGGTGGTGGAAGGTTCTGTCCAAATGAGAGGTTCAAGATATCTATTACACTCCTTTGCTCAGCAATTGGGTCTACAGTTCCTTTCTGTAGATCTTCTTGATTTTTATGCAGGAAGCTGTCTTTATCCTGTGTCGTCTTTATTTTCACCTTCTTCCCCCTATAGTCAAAGGACAGTCCCTGTGGAAATTCCCACCTAAAACGAATGTTGTTCTTCTTGAGCAAGTAAACCAGGTCCTTATAAGAAGCTCTCAAG
This sequence comes from Podarcis vaucheri, assembly GCF_965113315.1. Lineage (NCBI taxonomy): Eukaryota > Metazoa > Chordata > Lepidosauria > Squamata > Lacertidae > Podarcis > Podarcis vaucheri. The sequence goes on along the minus strand of NC_138767.1, from coordinate 4,749,826 downwards.
TCCAGAATATGTTTAGGGATATCTTTAAAGATCTGTATCGGTGAATTCCCAATTTGTAAGGCCTTTTCGAAATGCAGTCTTAATATTTTGTCTCTTTCCTCCTTCGATCTCAAGGTGATCAAGCAGTCTCTCGGTACCTTTCTATTCTGTCTTCTGCCCAGTCTGAATGCCGTTGTGATTTTGATTTCGTCTTCCTCTAAGTCTTCCCAAGCATCAGCAAACTCCTTCGTTAAAAAGTCCGTGAGATTGTCTCCTTCGTCCTCTGGAATTGATCGTAATTTCAGATTCCTTTCTTTTCTTTGTAGTTCCCACAGTGCCAGAGTTGCATCGTGGTCATAGACCTTCCTGGCAATCGGTTCTAATTTTTCCTGAGTCTCTCCAGCAATAGTTCTGGCTTCCTCCGCAATTTGACGTGTGGCAGAGTTCTCTTGCGTAAGCTTATTTATAGATTCTGTATTCAAATCAAGTCTTGCTGTCAAGTCTGTCAATTTCTGTGAGTTCTCTGTCAATTTCTTAGTGTTCTCTGCCGTTTGCTTTGTTAAATTCTCCAGGGATTGATTTATCTTAAGAAGGGCTTGCGATACTGCATCCATGGAGACTGCTGTACCTCTTTCTTGTCCTGTTGTCACTGTAGAAGTTATTCCTGAGATCGAGCCTCTTTTCTTGTGTTGCTGCAGCTGTTGTTGATATTGCCTTGTCTTGGCTCTCGTGCTTATCTCGTCTGCTGGGCCACTCATATCCCAAGGTCGTTTCCCACAAGAGCCTTCTCCTAAGAAAATTCCACTGTCCCAAAGCGTAGCAACTTTTAGTTTACCCTCTAGAGGGAGCAAATCAGAATGTCCGCAAACCGAAATAAAGAGTGTTAAAAAGCAAATTTATCAGGAGGCTTCTATAAGTATAATGCAACACTTTCCCAGTAAATAGAGTCCCAGCCTTCCCTGATATAATGTATCCACAAAGTCCCAAAACTTTGTAACAAATAAACAATAAAGCTTCCACTTTGTTACTTTCACAGGAATCTGAAGTCAGTTCAGTGTTCCTTTGTTTTATGAGCAGTTCGTACCAGGTTGGAGGCTGCAGAAAGTTTCCTTTTCCTTTAAATTAGTCATGCAGCTTATAAAGTCACTTTTTCCTCCCCTCTGCCCTGCAAGCTGGAGGGGATAGTCAAAGTCCAAATGTCGGGTTCAAGCATTTAAAAACGATTTTCCCTTACGGATGCAGCTTAGTAACTTTCGTTGCTTTGATTATCATGCAGTCGGGGGAAGGCAGACTTCCTTAATTTTTGCCTTTCCCGTTTTCAGCCTAATTTCAGGTAGTTTTAATTCGAATAGAGGTTCAGTCTTACTCACGGGTCTTTTTTTGTCCAGATTATTCAGGAAGGGAATCGGCGCTCTCCACCAATGGCGACGCGGCTTCACTCTGCGGGCTGGGTAGCGATTCTCAGCACCGCGCTCCCCCGTTGTCGTTCCGGAGCCTTTAAAAAGGCTCTTTCTGCGGTAAAGAGGGGGCGCTTCGGGTGCCCACCGAATCTCCTTGTTCACAGGATCCGTTCCTGTGATTTTAGGGGTCCCCCGCTTGCCGAAGCGGGTCAGACCCGAACTCGCAGAGCCGTCCTCTCTCCGGAGCTCGGAGAGAGAGCAGCCATTAGCGCTGGCGCCGAACCGGAAGTCCCCAGGATTAGTCATTCCAAAGCAATCTCTTAATTTGCTCCAGCCTGGGGTTTCTGTATCTTCACAACTAAACCCTTTTCACCAAGCACTGAGATGGAGGGACCATCCTGATTTCTGAGGATGGAGTGATGGACAGGCATTGGCTGGCTTCTCGGTTCTCGCATCGTGATTTTTGCTGGCGCCTGCTCTTGGGATTCAGTGCCCACTGCATGAGATTGTTTTGCCTCTCTGTTTTATGCTGGAATTCGTTTACTTATCACTCGTTGTTGTTGTTGTTAAATTTACATACCGCCCTATACCCGGGGGCCTCAGGGTGGTTCACAGAACAAAATCAAAACACAAAGCCACAAAATACACAATCAAAATAAAAACAACCACCCAATAACCAACACCCCCCCCAAAAAACCCCACATTTTAAATTGATACTTGCTGTCTAGCTTTATCTGGTTGCCAATGGTTACTGTTAATTTGATTCTGAATTGATTTTAGAATGTATTTCAATAAATTGACTGTGACTTTATGTAAACTGTGCTATTTTTACTGTTGTTAGCCGCTCTGAGCCCGGCTTTGGCTGGGGAGGGTGGGATATAAATAAATTATTATTATTATTATTATTATCATTATTATTATTATCATTATCATTATCATTATCATCTTCTCTATCAGTTTGGCGGTTTCCTCCTCCTCGAAGCTCATGTTACGGCGTTTCATGTGTTATTCTTTGTAAGCCACCCAGAGAAGGCTGCCATTGGGTGGCACATCAATGCACTTGATAAAGGAATTAAGTGCTGCCCTGGCACTGCACATCTCAACATCACCAATTTCCCCAGCCTGACACAACTTACTTACCGTGAGGTTTGGTGAAACGGTCATGGGCTGACCTCCCTTTTCATAATGGGTTTCCGTATAATCTGGTGACAACAGCCTGCTGGGAAAGAAAGGGAGAGTGAGTTCTCGGATGAAATATGTGTGATGAAGTTCCTGTCCATAACCTTTTATTATTAATCATGTTTCAAATTTGTAGAGTTGGGACCCCACGAGATATCTAGCCTAACCCAGGAATAAGGAAGCATCTCCAAGCATTTTCAACAGAAGGCAACAGAAACCGTGTACAAAACCATTGGGCATATAAAAAGAAAACCGTGGCAAATGCAAAAACAATAGCACGTTGTTATGCACTGAGTTGAATAGGATCCAGAATGCTGCAGTCTGATTGGTCCTAGAACAACAGGATCCAGAATGCAGCAGTCTGATTGGTCCTAGAACAATAGGACCCAGAATGCAGCAGTCTGATTGGTCCTAGAACAATAGGATCCAGAATGCAGCAGTCTGATTGGTCCTAGAACAATAGGATTCAGAATGCAGCAGTCTGATTGGTCCTAGAACAACAGGATTCAGAATGCAGCAGTCTGATTGGTCCTAGAACAATAGGATTCAGAATGCAGCAGTCTGATTGGTCCTAGAACAACAGGATTCAGAATGCAGCAGTCTGATTGGTCCTAGAACAATAGGATCCAGATTGCAGCAGTCTGATTGGTCCACAGGAGCCACCCAATCCAGCTCAGGTGGAAGTGAATCCGCAACCTGATTGGCCTACAGGAGAATCCCGGAATTAGCCAATCACGTGGGTTCCCATCATGTAAATAATGTATATAAAGCAGACATTCTGGGGGAACTTCCATTCCTCCTCACCACTATGAGCTGAATAAAGAGCATGAAATCCACCCTCGACTCCAAGTATATTTCACACGTATAAAACAAATTCAGGTACGGCTCAGCAAACAGGCTGTCCACACAGGAACCCTCGGTTGCATTGAAACGGCATTTATTCCCACCCAAAATCCCACTTGGCTCTGCCTTAAGTAAAGGATTTTTGCAGGTTTCTGAACAGAAGCCTTCACTAAGAGAGAAGGCGCTCCGTTTTCCTTCAATTCGAGAGACCAGAAATTCTTCCCACACCCCAAAACTCAGAACACAAAACACAGCCAAAGGGGTCAGTTGAAGAACTGCCTTAAATGGAGCGATGTGGCAGTTTCTTCGCTAAGCCAGGCACCCGGGAGTCGGAGAGGATCTCTCTCTGATGAATCACAATTCCCCCCACCCCCCAAAAAATACCACTGAGATTAACTCCTCATGCCCTTCCCCCTGGGTTCCTGACTCAGGGCCATCCATCTGGAGGCACAAGAATGGAGAGGGAGGATGATTTCATGAAGCAAAACCTGGGTACTTATTTTGTTTCAAATAACTAAGGCATGATTCCTTTACCCAGGAAAGCTGACTTAAGTGGTTTTCATAGATTAAGGAGATGTGAGTAACGTCGGATGATGTGGCGCAATTCCGGACATCACAGCCCCAGAACTTGGAGACAGGGAGTTGCTCAGAGTGGGCAGGATGGGACCATTTGGCTGATTCACTGTGAGAATCGGTCTGCAGAGGATTGGGTGCAGGAAGTGGGGTTTAGTGGTTAGAGCGTCAGACTACGCTGCGATTCACCCTGAGATCAAAACAGTGGGTTACAAATGTAATAAATAAATAGAAAACTTATTGTGTGAGATTGTACAGGGAAAAACACGGAATAACAGATACAATCTTGCTTAAAATGTATATAGGAAGTGCAGTGTAAGCAATGGAAATCAATCAATGAAATTTTATTATTGAGATATATCTAGAATAAACTTGGGAGAAATTCTTCCAACTTTTCTTCTTCTTCTTTTCTCTTTGTTTTTCTTCTTTTTTCTTTATCTTTTGTTCCTTTTACATGTGTATGTGCTTATTTGAAATATATATGTATGTATTTGCAATATTTTGCAACAATTATGTTAAATAAACAATAAAAATGTCATAAATAAATAAATAGAAAAGAAAAAAATAAACAGGACCTGGGAGAGACCAGGGTTCGAACTGCCATGAAGCTCGCTGGGTGAACTTGGGGGTTCCTCCCTGAACCTGTGGCAGGGAGTTCCACAGGTTAGTTATACACTGTGTGAAGGACTTCCTTTATTCTGTCCTCAATTTCTCAACATTCACTGAATGTCCATGAGATCTAGCATGATGAGAGAGGGATAAAAAAACCTTTCTCCGGCCACTTTCACAATTCCCAGCGGCTCGGCGCCTCCCTTTATCAGATCAAGTAGCAAAGTTGATCCCACGAGCGCCTCTCCAAAGGGCCTGTTTTCTCCCACCATTGATGATCTGAAGGGAAAGTGGGGAGCCAGGCAAGGGAGGGAGAGACTCAGAATTCATCCTGGCCTCTGCTTTTGATTAATGCTCTTGTCTCCATTCCTGGCTTTTTATCATCCTCTCCAACATCGGGAAGTGATTTGTCAGCGGCAAAGCTGGGCTAGATGTCATTCCCTGAGCCTCCCAGCACGGCTGTTGAGAGACGGCGGACAGCTGTGGGAAAAAGGCAGCGATGGGATTCACTGCAAGCTTTTTTGGGGGGGTGGGGGGCTGCCATGGGGCGGGCAGTGGGTGGGGGAGACCCAGCAGATAAGAGCAAGGCCTGCTCTTTTTTCCCAGGCTCTTTCGAGACGGAAAAGTCAAGATGGCTTTGCTCTCCGACGAGGGCTCCCTAGACAACTGGGGTGGGATTGGCGCTGCCTTTTCCGCAAGGAAAGGGTAAAGCGTTCGGGGCTTTTCAGCTTAGCCGGAGGAAAGACTTCCAAGGGGAAAGACATGAAGGAGACTTACAAATCTGAGCAGAGAAAATTTACTTTTCTTCCAGGGCCGATAACGGCAGGGCAAACCAAACGAAGTCTTTCTTCATACAGCATCTTATAGGGCTGCCAAATTTCAAGAAGTAAAAAAACCAGGACACCCCAAAAGCTGCTGAGCTCTTTTTTAGGAAGATCCCCCCCCAAAAAAAACCCGTGATTTTTCAATTGACTTCCCTAAGATCCAGGACAAGTCGCCTGGATTCCCCCAGACACCTATTATTATTACAGTCATACCTCGGGTTACAGATGCTTCAGGTTGCGTTTTTTCGGGTTACGGACATGCCGAAACCTGGATTTACCAGAATGGGTTACTTCCGGGTTTTGGTGGTCGTGTATGCGCAGAAGCGCTAAATTGCACTTTGCTCATGTGCAGAAGCGCTGAATCGCAATCTGAGCATGCGCAGACATGCCACTGTGGGTTGCAGACGCTGCCAGTTGCGAACGTGCATCCTGCACAGATCACGTTCGCAACCCGAGCTTCCACTGTATTATTATTATTATTCATTCATTCAACTTATTTTGTTGTTTAGTTGTTTAGTCATGTCCGACTCTTCATGACCTCATGGACCAGAGCATGCCAGGCACTCCTGTCTTCCACTGCCTCCCGCAGTTTGGTTAGACTCATGCTGGTAGCTTCAGGAACACTGTCCCAGCATCTCGTCCTCTGTCGTCCCCTTCTCCTTGCGCCCTCCATCTTTCCCAACATCAGGGTCTTTTCCAGGGGGTCTTCTCTTCTCATGAGGTGGCCAAAGTCTTGGAGCCTCAGCTTCAGGACCTGTCCTTCCAGTGAGCACTCAGGGCTGATTTCCTTCAGAATGGAGAGGTTTGATCTTCTTGCAGTCCATGGGACTCTCAAGAGTCTCCTCCAGCACCAGAATTCAAAAGCATCCGTTCTTCGGCGATCAGCCTTCTTTATGGTCCAGCTCTCACTTCCATACCTCACTACTGGGAAAACCATAGCTTTAACTATATGGACCTTTCAACTTATACACCGCCCTATACCAGGAGGTCTCAGGCAGTTCACAAGAAGACCACAACATATAAAATCAAACCAAAAGCAATAACCCAATAACCCCAACACACAAAAAGCCACATTCTAAAAGGGTGTTGGGTGTCAATAAGATCAACCAAAGGTCTGGTTTAAAATGAACCTTTTTGCCTGGCACTTAGAGGTATATAATGAAGCACCAGGTGAACTTCCCTAGGGAGAGCATTCCACAGATGGGGAGCCACTGCAGAGAAGGCCCTGTTCTCGTGTTGCCACTCTCCAGACCTCTTGAGGAGGAGGCACACGAAGGAGGACCTCAGAAGACGATCTCAGGGTCTGGGTAGGTTCATATGGAAAGAGGTGGTCCTTGAGGTATTGCAGACCTGAGCCATTTAAGGCTCTATAGGTAAAAACCAGCACTTTGAATTGAGCCCGGAAACCAATTGGTAGCCAGTGCAGTCGGACCAGGATCGGTGTAAGATGCTCAAACCATCTTGCAGTCCGGTGAGCAACCTGGCCACTGAATTCTGCACTAGCTGAAGTTTCCGAACCGTCTTCAGAGGCAGCTCTACATATAACGCATTGCAGTAAACTAACCTTGAGGTTACCAGAGCATAGGCAACAGTAGTTAGGCTATCCCTGTCCAGATAGGGGCGTAGCTGGGCCACCAGCCAAAGCTGATCAATTCTGCCTTTGAAATCCCAGTAATATAGGAAGCTGCCTTACCCTGAGGGTTTCAGGTACGGGTCATTCCTGGCCCTGTGTGGAGATAAAGGTAAAGGGTAAAGGGACCCCTGACCATTAGGTCCAGTCGTGACCGACTCTGGGGTTGCGGCGCTCATCTCGCTTTACTGGCCGAGGAAGCCAGTGTACAGCTTCTGGGTCATGTGCCCCGCATAACTAAGTCACTTCTGGCGAACCAGAGCAACGTACGGAAATGCCGTTTACCTTCCCGCCAGAGCGGTACCTATTTATCTACTTGCACTTTAACATGCTTTCGAACTGCTAGGTTCGCAGGATTTTCAAGGGTGCCCGGTCTCAATTTGCAGGCATCAGATGTGCCGTGTTGGTGGGAGGAGAGCTTCGGATGCAGCGCTCCTCATCTATATTTTTCGCAAAAACCAGAAGGGTGTTTGTGGCAATTTAGATCGGGTCCGTGGGATGGAAGGGAGAGAGTTAGCTTGTTGCCTCTGCGACACGGCTTGACTGCAGAATGGACAACTTCGCAGGGTTGTGGGCTCTCCGAAGACCACCTTCCCAGCAGCTTAAACATCGCCATCTAGAGTTGAACTGGGGCAATGCGATCCTGGCGCATAGGCGGGGCCTTGGACCGCTTGGGCAAGAGGAGTGGAGACCAGCAGTAGGGGGCGCCAGAGTCAACGACAGGTAGAACCACCCACTGAGAGGTTTAAGTCAAGGTCGATGCGGCACTGCCCTCCTGGACCAGCCTCCTATTCTGGGGTGTTTGCGTGGGAAGAGGGAGCTGTGGGGCGGCCCAAATCACTGAGGCATCTTCGGCAAGCTTGCACCCCCCACTCTTCCCCATCCAGCTTGCAGAGGGATAAGCTCAGAAACAGAGGTCATCTAGGGGTCCTGTGATTCTATGGTTCTGTGATCTCCTTCCTCTCTTGTCGTCTCCTGGCTACTTCGGAGAGAGCGAGAGATAGAGCCGCAACAAGCTCTCCAAGCTTGGCAACGCTTTCCAAGCTCAAGTCTATCTCCCAAACACTTCCTGCCTCGGCTTTGCTCCAAGCTAAGCGAGGTTTTTCAGCAGGGGTGCTGGCAGCCGCCTTGAGCATTAGCAGAGTCTCGACTCTGTTTGTTTTTCTCTGCTTTCCTCCTCGCCTCTCCCTCCGTGACAAACCGCCCCCCCCACCCAGCCCGTCGACAAATCCATTTATGTATAAAAGAAATGAAATAACATTCCAGAATGTGCAGCGAGTGGAGGTTGTCGGGAACCAAAGGACACTGCGGTCCAGGAGAGAGCAGCATCTTTGGCTGCAGGGCAAGACCCAAAACACCTCCAGAAATTGTTTCAGAGGGGCAGAAGTGATCACAAGCGTGAAAACTGCGCAAAGACCTCACTCGGATCAGAAGGTGCTAGGTTTGGAAACGGAAGTTTAGGCTTAGAATTTTGTTGCTATTAATTTCACCTCCCTGGTAATGTTTTTTTCTAAACATTCGTATTGATGGTTACTGGAAACTGGCCTAGAAAGCTCAGCTAGAAATTATGATGATTATTAGTCCTCACAAAAGCGATCAAAAACATGCACCACTTGAAACACCACAAGCAATTGCAACAAATCTATCCAATAAAAACCGTTGGGGGGGAAACCCCACACCCATACAAACAAAACACAGATCTCTAAAAGAGGCCACAAATACCTGACACCCTTCAAGTGAAAAGCCAAAATCCTGTGTAAAAAGGAGAGCTTTTCCCTTGCACCAAAAAGACAGGGAAAGATATCCTCTATGGGGAAAGCATTCCATAAGCAGGGAGCTACCACTGAAAAGGCCCTGTTCTTGTGTTGCCAGCCTCTGGGCACACAGAGAAGGACCTCAGGGGACAAGTGCAGGGTCTGGGTCAATTCCTGGGGGGGAAGGCAGTCCTTGAAATATTGGGGTCCTGGTCCGCCAAAGGCTTCAGAGGTCACAGCCAGCACTTTGAATGGAGCCCAGAAATCAAGGTTTTCATCCACATTCCTGCTTGCCCTGTGCCTAGAAAAGCACGGGGTCAAAGCGGTTTCGCCTTTGCTCTGCCGCTTTCCCCTGGGGGAACCCGTGGTGGAGTGCTGAATTGGAACAAACGGCAGGGGTTTTCCTTGGATTGCTGTTTGTTCCGATTTAGTGCTAAAGAGCAGGTTTTCTAGGGGAAAGCGACAGAGCAAAGACGAAACCCGCTCTTTACACTAAATCGGAACAAACAGCAATCCACTCTGCCACTTGTTCCAATTCAGCACTCCCCCGCAGGTTCCCCCAGAGGAAAGTGGAGGGGCAAACATCAGTGTCTAGTTTTAGCCCAAAAACTAAGAAAACTGTGAGATGAACCACTCTGTGAGTTTGGCAGCTCCTTCTCAGATAACAGAGAGCTAAGGTCTTGCAAAGGGCAGCAAGCAGGGCAGAGTCATCCAACGGGGAGAAAGGAAAGGAAGGAGATGCACAATTGTTCTATTGGGAAGCTGAACAGTATTCCTGGGCTGTTAGCACTTTGCACAAGATAGATCGAAGCTATGCATAATAGTCCAGGATGGAAGTGAGAGCTGGACCATAAAGAAGGCTGATCGCCGAAGAATTGATGCTTTTGAATTCTGGTGCTGGAGGAGACTCTTGAGAGTCCCATGGACTGCAAGAAGATCCAACCTCTCCATTCTGAAGGAAATCATCCCTGAGTGCTCACTGGAAGGACAGATCCTGAAGCTGAGGCTCCAAGACTTTGGCCACCTCATGAGAAGAGAAGACTCCCTGGAAAAGACCCTGATGTTGGGAAAGATGGTGGGCGCAAGGAGAAGGGGACGACAGAGGACGAGATGGTGGGACAGTGTTCTCGAAGCTATCAGCATGAGTTTGACCAAACTGCGGGAGGCAGTGGAAGACAGGAGTGCCTGGCGTGCTCTGGTCCAGGGGGTCACAAAGAGTCAGACACGACTAAACAACTAAACAACAACAAATACCTGAAGGAGCGTCTCCACCCACATCGTTCTACCCAGACATTGAGGTCCAGCTCTGAGGGCCTTCTGGTGGTTCCCTCCCTGCGAGAAGTGAAGTTACAGGGAACCAGGCAGAGGGCCTTCTCAGTGGTGGCGCCCGCTCTGTGGAACACCCTCCCACCAGATGTCAAGGAAATAAACAACTAACTGACTTTTAGAAGGCATTTGAAGGCAGCCCTGTTTAAGGAAGCTTTTAATGTTTGATGTTTTGTTGTATTATTAATCTTTTGTTGGAAGCCGATGGGCAGGATATTGTTGTTGTTGTTGTTGTTGTTGTTGTTGTTGTTGTTGTTGTTGTTGCATATTTAAATTGGCAAAAGGATGGTGAATCTGTTCTTGCTCATCTGGTCTTTGTTGCAATGGTGCTGCGATTACAGGGTTGCGTCGTTCGAGCTGCAGATTTTAAGACCTGCCGTTTGCTGTGTCGCCAAAACTGTTTGCTGTGGTTGTCCTGTTTGCAAAGAAAAGCTTGGACAGGCTGACCACAATGTTTGTGAGCAAGAACTGCGTTGCTGGTGTTTCCAGCTCAACTGCTGGTGTTTAGTCTGATTATGACTCCAGCTCAAGAAAATGTGTTTACTTTAACTCTTGGCACGTTTCGTCCCATCTAAGTCCCGTAGGACCCAAACAGCAGAGGTTGCACAAGCCGCCCTTAGATTTGGGAAAAGAATTCCCGCCAGCCCCTCTGTAACGAAAGCAGGAACCCAAATGCCCGGGTGCATGGAGGGAAGCCATTTGAGGGAACACCGGGAGCGAACTGGCGCCCACGGTCGGCAGCAGCCATTTTGAAAAAAGCTCTCATAAGAGACTCCCCATGCCAAGCGTAATAAACGAAAATCTGCCCTTATTCCCTTATGGGGGACACAAGAGCCCTTACAGAGACCTTTGCAGGTTCTCCATCGGTCGGAGAAAAGAACAGAGGCCAACCAGAGAATATTGAGAAGCAAAGCAGCTCGTAAGCCTGATCTTTCTTGAACTGTTGCAACAGGGTGCCCCCTTCACACGCAGGAAAGGAAGAGGACCCCAAACAAAGGTGTGCCTGCCCTTATATAGACATTTTAAATTGCCCGCCCTGGAGTCCAAGACCACCCCAAGACACATCATACCTACATCACAGAAAGGGGTGGTCTACAACAGAAATCTGAGTGCATTGTTTATCTCCTGTCTGGCAGGTTACCTGTTAATGCTTACTTGATTGGATACCCTGGGGATCCTGGCCAGTCTTTTGTAGTGACAAATACTTAGTTCCTGAGCCAGGTCACAGGCTCACCCTATTCATACACAGACATACCCTTAAGACAGGATTTTTGAAGGAAAAAGACAATACAATGGGGAGGCTTTTCCATTTTCTTCGACCTTGCAGAGAAAACATTTGGTCAGTTTGGGAGTCAAAGTGGTTTCAGTGCGGTCCTCCTGTGCTGCTCCAGACATGTGGTCCACATATCTATGTATGCACTTGATTGGTACATTTATAAACATTTATTTTATAGATAGATAGATAGATAGATAGATAGATATAGATAGATAGATAGATAGATAGATAGATGAGACCTTAATTCTTTTTATTTCACAAGCAAAGTTTGGACACCTTTAAAAGAGGACAGGACAAATTCATGGAAAGGAGAGCTATCGATGGCTACTAGCCAGGATGACTGTGCTCTGCTTCCACGGAGGCCTAGAAGAAACTTCGGATCAGGCCCATGGCACATCTGCTCCAAGATCCTGTTCTTGCAGTGGCCAATTGGATGCCCCAGTGAAAAGCCTGCAACCAGGATTCGAACACAAGACCCCTTTCCCTTCCTGTGGTTTCCAGAAACTGCTCTTCAGAAGCATCACTGCCTCTGACTGTTGGAGGGACAACATAGCTGCTGGAAACCACAAAAGCGGGGAGAGGGCTCTTGTATTCGAATCCTGTTTGCTGGTTTCCAAACTGGAGCATCCGATTGGCCCCCGTGAGAACCGGATCCTGGACTACATTGGCCTTTGGCCTGATCCAGCAAGGCTCGTCTTAGGTTCCTTGTTTCGTTCCACCCATCAAGTCTCCTGGGTTTTCATTTATGCAGCAATCCTTATATTGCAGTTCTTGGAACACAAAAGCCATTTTATGGTGCATTTCAAAGCCAAAAATCTAATCACATAGTCAGAGAACCCATGCATTTAATGGGGGGTTGGGGGGGGTCAGGCTGGGATCTCAGCAACAGCCTTGGGCTGAAATCCTAGGCACATCTGGGGCTGGGAGTAGGTCCATTGAACTCAGTAATTCTTACTTCCTAGAAGACATGAATTGGAGTGCTCTGTTGCTGTTGTTTTCTGAATAGAAGGGAGGGGTATTTTTTGGGGGGGGAGACCTAGATCTTACGATTTTATCGTTTTTACAACCTTGTCAGATGACCCCTTTTGTGAGTTTGCATTTCTGTTTCGTTAAAAGTCTTCTGCTTGATTTTATTTGTTACGCTATTTTTGGTTTTAATCAGGATTCCGTACACCGCACAGATATGTATTTGAGTTTGCAGCATAGAAATTAATCAATACCAATAGGAAAAGCTACAACGGCAGCTATACAGGGCTGGCCCAAGCCAAACAGCTGGATTTGGATTTGGGAATGGGTGTAATTTCATCCCTGGAGGCAGAAAAGTCTGGGGAGGGCCAAGGAATGGAAACAAAACCTCATTGTAATGTAATTAGTCACTTCTCTTTGTCTCTCTATGCTTTTTAAAAAAACTCTTTTATAACTTGGTTCCTCCCTTTCTATCTGTTTAACTCTTGTCACCCAGAGCCCTGTGTCTTTATTATCCCCATTTTACAGAAGGGCTACTCCATGGGTAGGCAAAGTAAGGTCCAGAGGCTGGATCCGGCCCAATTGCCTTCTCAATCCGGCCCGCGGATGGTCCGGGAATCAGTGTGCTTTTACATGAGTAGAATGTGTGCTTTTATTTAAAATGCATCTCTGGGTTATTTGTGCGGCATAGGAATTTGTTCATTTCCCCCCAAAAAAATATAGTCCGGCCCACCACAAGGTCTGAGTGACAGTGAACCGGCCCCCTGCTGAAAAAGTTTGCTGACCTCTGGCTACTCAAACAGACTCGGAAGATGACTTGCTATCAACTGTGAAGATCGATTATGCACATTTCCGAAGATTGCTGATGTTTGCATATCTTAAAATCATAGATTTGTGGGGTTGGAAGGGACCCTATAGATCATCTAGTCCAACCCTCCGCAATGCAGGAAAATGCAGCTGTTGCCCATGAGCCAGGGCCGGATTTAGGTTTGATGAGGCCCTCAGCTCCTGAAGGTAACGGGGCCCTTTATATGCCCAGCTATCCTTTGTCAGCAACAAGCTGTCGCTGTTTTCTGTGTTGAAAATATGCTATATGGTAATTTATGGACCTAAGAGGTATCTAAAGCAATTTGCACACGTTGCCATGCAACCAGTCCATGCAGAATGTAGGCACCCTATATATAGAAATGAGCAAACCAGTGATATTTTAGGGAGCAGGCGAGGCCCATTACTTACATCATAGGAGCCTACACAATACAAAACACTGTTGCTGTATGTAGATTTTGTTTGTTTTTTATCTTATATTTTGGAAATGTACATCCAGGTTTTTTCCTTTTAATTTTTTGGGGGCCCCCAAGAGAGTGGGGCCATAAGCTATAGCTTGTTTAAAATGATAAAGGGACCCCTGACCATTAGGTCCAGTCATGGCCAACTCTGGGGTTGCGGCGCTCATCTCACTTTATTGGCCGAGGGAGCCGGCGTACAGCTTCCGGGTCATGTGGCCAGCATGACTAAGCCACTTCTGGCGAACCAGAGCAGCGCATGGAAATGCCGTTTACCTTCCTATTTATCTACTTGCACTTTGACGTGCTTTCGAACTGCTAGGTTGGCAGGAGCAGGGACCGAGCAACGGGAGCTCACCCTGTCGCGGGGATTCGAACCGCCGACCTTCTGATCATCAAGTCCTAGGCTCTGTGGTTTAACCCACAGAGCCACCCGTGTCCCTTGTTTAGCTTATACCTAAATCTGGCACTGCCTACGGGGTTTGAACCTGCAACCTTGGCATTATCACCCTCATGCTTGAACCGGATGATCTATCCATCTGAGCTTGATCACGCAGTGGTTACGATTTCCATAGCAAGCCCCACTGTTCTTCATCTTAGGAGCCGGCATCCGAAAATGTGTTGAAAGGGAGCATTCTTAAAAAAAACCTCTAGGCCTAACCTGGGGTCCCCTTGATTTGCAATACAGCTCCTGTCAGCTCCCGCTAGCATGGATATAGTCAAAGCACAGATGCAGACTGACCACAGAAAAGCAACAAGTTGATTCATTGCTGCTTCCTTTCCTCAGAAGAGAAAACCACATTCTTTTCCAATGGCACATACTGCCACTTCTTCAAGTTCCACCTGGTCCTGGTTCTCTCCCTGCCGTGGCACACTAAGAGAACCCCCTTTTCCCCGAATGCAAATTCCCCCGTTTGCAGGACCTGGCCGCGCCCCGACGGCAGAAACTCAAGCGAGCCTGTCAAACTCTCTCTCTCCTTGTGAGCTCAACAAATCAAAACCAGCTCCGTTTTTGTATGTTTTCACAACCGTTTGTTTCGACGGGGCTGCAGTTGGCGGCCAAAAGGGAAGGTGATCCGGGGCGGCGGTGGCAAGGCGGGTTCCGGGCAGATTCCAGTTCAGATGGTTAATCTTGCAAATCAAGGCTTTGCAGCAGGTTGGGGGAGGCAACTGCAATGTCTCTCTTCATTTCACACCCTAGTGATTACAGTGGTACCTCGGGTTAAGTACTTAATTCGTTCCGGAGGTCCGTTCTTAACCTGAATCTGTTCTTAACCTGAAGCACCACTTTAGCTAATGGGGCCTCCTGCTGCCGCCGCGCTGCCGGAGCACGATTTCTGTTCTCATCCTGAAGCAAAGTTCTTAACCCGATGCACTATTTCTGGGTTACCTGAGTCTGTAACCTGAAGCGTATGTAACCTGAAGCATATGTAGCCCAAGGTACCACTGTAATCTGTTACGTCTTTTAAGTGCCCAGCGATGCTCTTATGTCCTGGTAACTGCCTTGGCAAGACATAGAATCATAGAATCATAGAGTTGGAAGAGACCACAAGGGCCATCGAGTCCAACCCCCTGCCAAGCAGGAAACACCATCAGAGCACTCCTGACATATGGTTGTCAAGCCTCTGCTTAAAGACCTCCAAAGGAGGAGACTCCACCACACTCCTTGGCAGCAAATTCCACTGTCGAACAGCTCTTACTGTCAGGAAGTTCTTCCTAATGTTTAGGTGGAATCTTCTTTCTTGTAGTTTGGAACCATATGTCAGGAGTGCTCTGATGGTGTTTCCTGCTTGGCAGGGGGTTGGACTCGATGGCCCTTGTGGTCTCTTCCAACTCTATGATTCTATGATATGCATCAGGCCCAAATGGCCCATCTAGTCCAGGGTCCCGTTCTCACTGTGGCCAATCAGATGCCCGTTATGTGAAAGCAGCAAACATGGTCCAAGCCCCAAAGCAACACTCCACTCCTGTGATTTCCAGTCCCTGGCATTCAGAAACACTGCTGCCATCCAACCTCTGCCTCCTTTGAGAGGAGATCCCACAGTTTCACGCCGCATTATGGGAAGACAATAATGCCCACTTACACCATAAAGAACTCATAACCCACCTATTTTCCGCAGCCAGAAGCATCATAACCAGACACTGGAGAGACCTGTCAGGAGGAAGCATGGACCAGTGGTACCAAATAGTATGGGGAACAACCCTACTAGAAAAATTAACCAATATAATGAATGTTAGAAGGATGTTGGATAGAAACTAAGGGGTTTCCAGCTGTAATGCTTTAGGAGATACGAAAAAAAAAGGTTTATAAATGGGTAGAAGTTTAATGGTAAGGATTTGCTGAACTAACAAATTGAAGTGGAATACAAAGAAGGGAGGTATGAGGAGGTCTGGGGAAATAAGCGTAAGGAAGATATGTTATGGAAAATTATTTGTTTTTTAACTGTTTTTATGTTGAATTTTGTATTTTATTTTTTAAATTTTTTTAACTGTTATATTTTAAAAAACTTTAATAAATATCTTTTGGGGGGGGAAATAATAGAAAAATTAACCAATAAACTGAAACTGACACGAGGTCAAATAGAAGAAGACACCTTCACCCTGGTATGGCTCCCCTTTATCACATACACAGCCCAACAAGACAATGACAAGAATCCACCAACAGCATACAAATCATTATGGCTAACCTGATCCAAAACACCCACCCACCCCACTCACACATGAAAACAAAGACCACCACAGCCAACCAGAAATGAACAACCACACCCTAGGCCAACCCCAACCTCTCTCACCACCAAAGGAACACAAGCGAACAGCAAAGAACCTGCACAAGCAACGCTGACACCAAACCCTACATATATTGAGTAAAATAGAAACATCGCCACCCGACCCCACCCATCTTCCACCCCTCCACCTCTTTCCCCCTTTTCTTCCTAATGTCTCAACAAATGAAACTGATTTGTAAAAATGTTACATGGGGGGGGGGAAATACGAGAGAGAGACATTGCAAACACTTTTGCAAATCAAGAAAATCTTTAATAAAAAATAATTAAACAAAAAAAAACAACAACACTGCATTATGGGGGCAAAGTTTGTGTCGTCTGCCGCGGAAGCTCCAAAATTCAAGCGTGTTACGACAGAAGGGAGAGAAACTTCTCCTTATCCATCATTTTGCAAGCTTCTATCATGCTTTAGTTGAGATCACCCTCAGGGTCTCTTCCACCACGATGATTCTAGGATTCTCCTCTTAACTTGCAGTTTCTCTAAGCCAGGGGTTGGCAAAGTTTTTGTGGCTTGGGCCGGTTCACGGTCCCGCAGGCAAACGCTATTTCCGGCACGGAGGAGGCGTGCGCAACTTCTCGTTGGCTGCAGGAGTTTCCTGCAGCCAATGGGAAGCCGGCCAGCGTCCCGGAAGGCGGTGCACAGGAACCGACCGAGCAGGTGGAGGGGGTCCGTGGGCCGGTTAAACGACCCCCATGGGTCGCTTGTGGCCCACGGGCCTTAGGTTGCCAACCCCTGCTCTAAACTTAAAAGGGCCCCAACGCGTCAGTGCTTTCCTCAAAGGGGATTCGCTCCATCCACTGCAGCAACGCAACCCGTGGCTCCGCCCTCGTTTCCCTCTAGCCCCGCTGTAGTAACGGTTCCACTCGCCCACACTACCCCTCCATCCCCTGACTCTGCTCTCCGGCCAATTCAGGTTTCTGGAATAGGTTGGCGAGGGAAGTTACTTTTCAAACACAGACTGAAATCACACCGGTAAGGCTGCCACCACTCCCTTTAGTTCAGGGAATCCCAGAGACACAACCCAGGGAGAAGAGTGTGTCCAATTAACCTGGCAATCCCCACTCCTTACAAGCTGCATCCACAAGCTTGCAGGCAGAAGTTCACTCGGTATAGCGTGACTAAGCAGAAGGCTTGGATTTAGCTGTTCCCCGGAAAAGGCACCAACACACCAACAGGTTCTAAATTAAAAGTTTATTTTAAAAAGAAAACTGAAAACTTGTGGAAAAACCACAGGCACTTCTTAAGAGTCTTACAAACATGAAAACAAGAACATTGTACATTATAACTAGCTCGTACATACTCACAAAGAGAACACGGTTAGAATAGTCAAGAGTCCTTTCAAGTTGTTATATAATGGAGCTGTTAGAGGATTTCCATTTCAAAAGGACGAAACGGCTGTTAACGATGGAGCTTACAGCCGGGCATCTTTGCGGAATGCAGAGCAATGGCATAGAGCAAGCAATGGCATCTAGCCATGAACAAAACATCCCTTGATCTTTTATTCACAATTCTGACTTTGCGTCGTAACTTTTGGCCAATCAAGGGTCTTAATTTGATCAGCTCATTCTTTTGCAGCTGGGTCAATTTAGGCTTGAACCCTTAATCAAAGAATCTTCCTCCCACCTGTGGAAATTAACCAGATCCCCAATTCTCAGCAATTTGAAAACAAACAACCGGAGGGGAGGAAGAAGTGATTCACACCCACAACCCAGGTGTTAAACCTTCCATTAATCAGGGACCCCTTTCCTCCCATAAACCTCTCATGGCAAGGAGCCAGAAAGTCTGGGTTTTAAAGATACACAACTCCCTTTCCCAGGGTCCTTGCGGCTGACAGAATACCCACAAGGCCACATTCTTCTTCTTGACCAAGGAATGATTTTTCTAACAATGATAACTTCACTACACCCGCCCAAAACCAACATGGCGGAGCAAAGGACAATATGGCAATATGAGTGGACTCTCTGTGCCCTCATCAAAGCAAAAAGACTGATACTGATGAACTGGAAAAATAAAAATGTGACTCCCTTCTGCAGTTTTGAAGACATACAAACTCACAACATACAAACAACTTGCACAGAAAGACAGACTTGCCACAGACAAATTCAATGATATTTGGAATCCATTCTTACAAATACAGTAATGGGTTAAGATCTGGTGAAGTACAATAACAATCTTGTAAAATATACAGTTTTGGGGGTTTTCCCCCTTCCCCCTTCATTTTCCCTTCTACACGGGTTCTTTCTCTCCTTTTTTTCCTCTCAGTTTTTGTTTACGTTGCAAAATGTTTAGTGCACACATAGTCATGTACTTTTTGAACTTTCAATAAAGATGTTTTTTAAAAAATTTAAAACCACGGCGGAAGCCCCTGAGAAGTTAGTCCATGAGGAATTGGATCCATTGGGGTGAAAAGGATCCCCATCCTCAGTTTGGAAAAATGGGCATTGACTACATTATTACATGAGCACTGTTCCACAGCATTCGATATTTTCATTGACATACATTCATTCAAAATAAGATGGGCTTATGAAGCAATTCTATATCCTCCCACCACACTGATGAAGAATTCTACCAAACAGTAGTCAATATCCAGAATCACCGTTCAGTGTTGAACATCGTATTTGCTGAATACACAAAGCTTCACAGCTTGTCTTTCATCGTATAAAGTCTGGTACCTCGCTTCATTTAGAGATTTTCAGAGACTTTGGGACTAAAGATTTCATTTTGTACTTCTTATGGTCTGAAGGAATTCTATAAAGATTGTCTATTGTGTATGTACATGGTCATCGTGTTGCCCAGACATTGCTGGTGGAAAATGGGCATGTCTACCACCTGTGAATTTGTCAGGGGTTAAACTGTGGAACTGCCAAGCTAGTAAAAATCTACCATTTGCCTGATAATAAGTGTTGGAAATGTAAAGGAATTGAAGGTACTTTTTATCACCTTTGGTGGACGTGCCCGAAGATTAAGGCTTTCTGGGAAATGATATATAATGAAATGAAAAAGGTACTTAAATATACTTTTCCCAAGAAACCAGAAGCCTTTCTCTTGGGCATTGTCGGTCAATTGGTGCCAAAGAAAGACAGGACTTTTTTATGTATGCTACAACAGCAGCAAGAATACTCATCGCAAAGTATTGGAAGACACAAGACCTACCCACTCTGGAAGAATGGCAGATGAAGGTGATAGACTATATGGGACTGGCCGAAATGACTGGCAGAATCCGAGACCAGGGGAAAGAGACAGTGGAAGAAGATTGGAAGAAATTCAAAATTTATCTTAAGAAATATTGTAAAATTAATGAATGCTAAAATGTTGAGGTTATAGAAAAAAGGGGACTACAGCTGTAAAAGATTAAGTAAAAGAAAAGAATAAGGGAAAATTAGATAAAATCAAGGGGGAGAATTTGCTGAATCAAATTTGGAAATTGGGATGCAGAAAGGGGAGGTATGGGGAAGTCGGTGAAGTAAGGTTTAAGAAAAAAGGATTTGAAATTATACATGTTTGTTTATGTGTTTGTTTGTCTGTATTGTGCATTGTTTGTGTTTATATAAATTGTGAAAAACCAATAAAAATTTTATATAAAAAAAATAAACTGTGGAACTGCCTGCCACAGGATGCAGCGATGGGCATCAGGCTGAAGGGCTGGAAAAAGCATTTGACAGATTTATGGAAGAGAGGAGGCAGGAATGCTTCTGAATAACAGCTGCTGGAAGCCGCAGGAGGAGAAAGGGGTCTTGTGTTCGAATCCTGCTTGTTGGTTTCCCTTTGGCCACTGTGGGAACAGGATTCGGCACCAGGTGGGCCCTTGGTCTGATCTTATCCTTTCAGGAAGCCAGAGAAACTTGCCTGGCAAAGCCCACCAATGTCCCAGCCCAGACGCAGCAGGAATTCATCTCTGCTACAGCCGAGGGCTCAACTTTCTGCAAGGAACATGCTGAGAGCTCTGAGCCGTGGCTCAAATCAAAAGGAGCTGGTGTTTTTGCAACAGGGTGTTACAGCAAGGTATGTCGGGCGAGCCAGCCATTTCTGGAAGCTCTGGTGTCACGTCCTGGGCCGGAACACTTAAAAAAATATATACCAACTTTGCATTCCCCGAAACACACCCTCGGCAGCACATTTTTAAGACTGCAAGAAGGGCCTTTGCTGGATCAGGCCAATGGCCCACCTAGTCCAGATCCTGTTCTCACAGTGGCCATCCAGATGTCTGCAAGCAGGATTCGAACACAGGAGCACTCGGCTCTCGGCCCCTTTCATGCCCGGCAAGGAGCAGAACAAATTCCGCAAGGTACACAACTCCTCTCCCGTTGGCACAATGTATTCAGAGCTCTGGAATTTCTGGGTGCAGGATCTTGACCCTCTGGGAGTTCCTAGTAAGTGGGCTCTTCGACAGGCACGTGATACTTACTGGTTTCTTTCCAGCACCAAAAGAAGATCCTTGCCTTCCACGGTCACCGCTATCTCTCCACGGGCAGGAAATGGAGGCTGCAGAAGAGAGAGAGAAGGAGAGATCAGCTCACACTGGTCACCTTTTCTGATGCCAGCTTCCAGCAAGTTCCCCAACTCTGGGCAAAGGATGGGAAACTTCTACCAGGCAGGTAGCCTCCTGATGCCAGCACACCTGACACAGAAAGAAAGGAGGAAGAGATTTGGGTGTCAGCTGCCCGGCACAGACAGCGCCCCCCCAATCTCTAGATAACCTCCGCTAGCATAACAAATGCAGACAACTGCTGGAGATGTGGAAGTAAAAATGCAAACTTAGTACAGTGGTGCCTCGCAAGACGAAAAGAATCCGTTCTGTGATTCTCTTCGTCTAGTGGTTTTTTCGTCTTGCGAAGCAAGCCCATTGAAGGATTAGCGGATTAGCGCTATTAGCGCTATTAGCGGCTTTTAGCGGCTTATCTGCTGATCGGATCAGCTGATAAGCGGCTTAGCGGCTTAGAAAAAGGGGGAGGGGAAAAAACCAGCAGGAACTCGCAAGACATTTTCGTCTTGTGAAGCAAGCCCATAGGAATTTTGTTTTGCGAAGCACCTCCAAAACGGAAAACCCTTTCGTCTAGCGAGTTTTCCGTCTAGCGAGGCATTCGTCTTGCAGGGCAGCACTGTACATATGATGATTTACTGCCCGGTGATAAGGTCATTTTGGTGCGAGGTAAGGATATATATAGCAAGAGTAATAAAAAGAAACAGTTATTTAGGGGATTTGAATCTAATTCTAAATTATATACCAGAAACGTGGGAGATTACAAGGGGTCAAAAAAAATAATGGGTATACCGTGCCATATTAGAAGCAAAAAAACTTGTTTTGATGAATTGGAAGAGCCGCAAAAAGATGCCATTGAGCACATGGATTGACAACATGGACAGACTAGTTACATACAAACGAATTGCATATCGACACAAATTAAGAATGGATAAATATGAAGAAATCTGGAAGGAATACTTAAGCAATAAGGCGGAAAGTGGTGGGAAGTAGGGGGGGAGAGGTGGGGAAATAGTGTTAAAACGGTGTAATTCTGGGTATATCAGTACTCAAATCTGAATTGTTAAATTGTATTATTAGTGTTATTGTGGTTTTTGTTGTATGTGTTTTTTGTGGCTGATGTCTGTATTGAAAAAACGATTAAATAAATTTGAAAAAATAAATGAAGGAATCTCAGCTAAAGCAGCCATGCGGGGCTGTCTTAAGCATATGTGGTGCCAGGGTGCAAAGATCCACCCAGCACACACGCACCCAAGTTGCCCAGTCCCAGGCGGGCAGGAGGGCGGAGTCGGCCACCCACCCCAGCATCTTCCTGTCTCAGTCGCCTCCGAACTGGTGGCGCAAGGCTGCCCACTGCAGAAGAGCCCGCTGCGGCGCTCCGACCAATGGGTGGGCTCTTCCCCAGACTCAACTCTCAGGCCCCGGACTCTCGGCCTGGCGCCCCTGAGAGCCCAGTGTCTGGGTGCCCCACACCCCTAGCGCCTATGGGTAAGACGCCCCTGCATCCATGACAGAGGACCATCCAAGCTCTGCTGAAAAACCCCCAAGGAAGGAGAGTCCACCATCTTCCGAGGGAGAAGGATAAACATGCCCAGCTCCTTCAACCGTTCCTCATATGGCCTGGTTTCCAGACCTTTGATCATCTTGGTCGCCCTCCTCTGCACACCTTCCAGCTTGTCAACTTCCTTCTTAAATTGTGGTGCCCAGAACTGGACACAGTATTCCGGGTGCGGTCTGACCATGGCAGAAAAGAGTGGTACTATTACAGTGGTCCCCGCAAGACGAATGCCTCGCAAGACGGAAAACTCGCTAGACGAAAGGGTTTTCCGTTTTTGAGCTGCTTCGCAAGACGAATTTCCCTATGGGCTTGCTTCGCAAGACGAAAATGTCTTGCAAGTTTGTTTCCTTTTTCTTAACACCGTTAATACAGTTGCGACTTGACTTTGAGGAGCAACTCATAGAACGCAGTGTACATAGTAGCCTTTTTTGATGTTTTTTAAGACTTTGGTAATTTTTGAAGCTTTTCCAAAACTTCTTTTGCAGCCATTTGGTAAGTTAAGCTTTGAAAACTTTTTTTTGGGGGGGTTGGATTTTGGGTTGGGGTGTTTGGAATTCAAGGACTTGGTGTTGGGAAGGGGTTTGCAAGAATCTGGAAGCTTGTGTTTTTTTCCTGCATTTTTATGATTTTCTGTGACCATTAGGCCACTCTGCTGTTTTTTTTAAAAAAATCTGGATTTGAATTTCTGTGTGCTGGGTGGCTGGGGGAACAGTTGGGGAGGGGTTTGCAAGAATCTGGAAGCTTGTGGATTTTTTCCTGCATTTTTATGATTTTCTGTGACCATTGGGCCACTCTGCTGTTTTTTTAAAAAAAATCTGGGTTTGAATTTTGAAATGCTCTTTACAGTATGTGTGACTTTAAAGAGCACTTAATAAACTCTTGTTGTACCAAATTTGGCTTTGTTTGGCCTTTTTTTGACCATAGGAACGCATTAATTGATATTCAATGCATTCCTATGGGAAACCGTGCTTCGCAAGACGAAAAATTCGCTAGATGAAAAAATTCGCGGAATGAATTAATTTCGTCTTGCGAGGCACCACTGTACTTCCCTCAATCTGGAACTATACTTCTGTTGATGCGGCCTAGAATAATGTCAGCTGTTTTTGCTGCTTCATCACAAACTGTTGACTCGTGTTAAGCTTGTGCTCCACCAAGACCCCAGAGCAGGCATGGAGGTGAATATTCATACAGTGGTACCTCGGGTTACATACGCTTCAGGTTACATATGCCTCAGGTTGCAGACTCCGCTAACCCAGAAATAGTACCTTGGGTTAAGAACTTTGCTTCAGGATGAGAACAGAAATTGCGCGGCGGCAGCGGGAGGACCCATTAGCTAAAGTGGTGCTTCAGGTTAAGAACAGTTTCAATTTAAGTATGGACCTCCAGAACGAATTAAGTTCTTAACCCAAGGTACCACTGTACCTGCCAAAGTTAGACAGTTATGCTTTGCGAGAAAAGAGAGGGCACAAATTTGCATAGGAACTATGTATAAACACCAGTTGCAAGAAGTCCCCTGCAAAGTGACAGCACGCGGGCTTTTTTTCAGTTTAGAGCAGGGGTCAGCAACGTGTGGCCCATGAGCCAGATGCGGCCCACGAAGACTGTTTTACCAGCCCACGAGCCACCCCTGAACCGAGCCACCTGTTCAGGGAGTCCCCTGCACGCTGCGCTAAACCAGTGCAGCACAGCACTGGGACTCGCCAAGCGGTGCCAGAAATCACGTCTGCACACATGCAGATACCGGAAATCACATTTGCACATGTCCAGACACCGAAAATCACTTCTGCGCAGGCACCATCTTTGGTGTCTGGGTGTAATGGCTATGAGTTACTCGTGCGTAAACTGGTGCCTCTCTAGGCTAATTTGCCTTGTTAAACCTTTCTGACTGCACAGCCCTTGCTCATCGCGGCTGCCTCAGTCGCTGGCAGAACCCGTCAGTGGGCGTTTCTTGAACCTCTTCCAACATAAAAGTTGTTTGACACCCAGTCTCCTCCTCCTCTCACTGCGCGGGAGTCTTCTGCGCAGGGAGGGCGTGGGCAGCGGAGGACCTGGGCTCTCCTCACTGATATCCAGTGAAGAGTCCTGGAGCCCTCTCTCCGCTTCCCCCATCTGCCCCCCTTTCTCCCTGGTGTTGCGCTGATTAGCTTCCCCCTCCACTGAGCTGTTTCTCTCCCTGCTGCTGGGTCCTTCGCCAGCATCATCTGTGAGCCTCCCCTTAGCCTCTCGCTCTGATGTCAGTTCCCTGATACTGGGCATGCACAGAAGCTATTTGCGGCGCCACGGACATGCGCAGACACAATTTACGACATCACGCTGCACCAGTCCGGCCCACGGATGATCTCTGTGGGAGTGATCCGGCCCATGGCCTATAAACCTTGCCGACCCCTGGTTTAGAGGGAAGGCAAGTAACAGGTGGGAGAAGTATAGAAAATGATGCACCGTGTAGACAGAGTGCCTTTTTCTCCCTTTCTCAATACAGTGGTACCTTTGGTAGCCAATGGGATCCGTTCCGGAGGCCCGTTCGCAAACTGAAAAGAACGCAACCCGTGCCTGCGCACGCGCGGGTCACGATTCGCAGCTTCTGCACATGCGTGTCACATCATTTTGCGCGTCTGCGTATGCGGGAGCGGCAAAACCCGGAAGTAACCCTTTCCGGTACTTCCGGGTCACCGCGGGACGCAACCTGAAAATGCGCAACCTGAAGCAAACGTAACATGAGCTATGACTGTATATGACAACTCAGGGGCATGCATGTTTATTGCATGTTGCTTTAACAGACCCTGATTTGGGACAGAGGGGCTGCCGTGCACCTAACAGGTCGCCATGCAAATCCAGAATGCTGCAATTTGGGGAGAGAGGATGCATTCCCATGTTTTTCACTGAAGATCAACAGGAGCTACTCGTCGAAGGTCATGCAAGGTCAGTGTGTTGGAAAGAAACAAGCGAGTCTCTCTCTTTCTCTCTCTCTCTCTCTCTCTCTCTCTCTCTCTCTCTCTCTTGTGCACCCGCACACTTCTCTAATGAAAGGGGTGCCCAACCCTTCGCGGCTTCCTGCGCTACCTCCGGGTGACTGCAAAATGCATCACCCCAGCCGAGACTGAAAACAGGCCCTTCGGCTTCCAGGCACCAGATGACAAACAGGTGTTTAAAAATAAAAAATAACCGCAAGAGGAGAAAGGACTGAGTCAGCCTCGCAAGGCATGCCAAGCGTCTGGCAGCCCAGGCTGGCCTGCGGAAGAGTTTTCACAGGAAAGAGAGAGGGGAAGAGGGAGAAGGCCCAGGAGCAAGGTTTCTGCAGTGCAGAGAAAGAGCCAATATGGTTTTATCACGGCCTAGGAACCTCGTAGCTCCGGGACCGCCTCTCCCGGTCTGCCCCACAAAGGACCTTAAGGTCCATAAACAGCAACACCCTAGAGGTCCCGGGCCCTAAGGAAGTCAGATTAGCCTCAACCAGAGGCAGGGCCTTTTCAACACTGGCCCCGGCCTGGTGGAATGCTCTGTCTCATGAGACTAGGGCCCTGCGGGATCTGATTTCTTTCCGCAGGGCCTGGAAGACAGAGTTGTTCCGCCTGGCCTTTGGCTTGGAATCAACTTGATCCCCTTCCCCTCTTTTCCTTTTTCCTTCTGTGATGGAACTCCTATTTGGGGACTTCCCTGGCTTTTTTCTGGCCCACATAGGACAAGTCTGGATAGTTGGCCTTGGTGAAGATTTGACGTTTTCATCCCCAAAAAGTTTTTGATTTGAGTTTCTACTGAATTGAGGCTGCATTTTAATGTTGTGTTTTAATCTTGTTTTAGCTGCCCTGAGCCCGGTCTTGGCTGGGGAGGGCGGGGTATAAATAAAATTATTATTATTATTATTATTATTATTATTATTATTATTATTATTATACTGTGCATCCCTTGCGAAGAAAGCCCTTCTTCATGCAGTACGGTTAAACTACGGAACTCACTTCCTCAGGAGGCAATGATGACCACTAAGTTAGATGGTTTTACAAGGGGATTCGATCAATTAATGGTTATTGATGGCTATCAGACATGACGGCTCGGCTCTGTCTCCCTAGCCGAAGACAGCAATATTCCGATTACCAATTGCTGGAAATCTTAGCAGGAGGAGGAGGGGCTAAGAGGCAATGACTGAGATCAGGGTCAACCCCATGGCTGAGTGAGGTTCCAGACCAGGGGTCAGCAAACTTTTTCAGCAGGGGGCCGGTCCACTGTCCCTCAAACCTTGTGGGGGGGCCGGACTATATTTTGAAAATAAAAATACAGTGGTGCCTCGCAAGACGAAAAGAATCCGTTCTGTGATTCTCTTCGTCTAGCGGTTTTTTCGTCTTGCGAAGCAAGCCCATTGACGGATTAGCGGATTAGCGCTATTAGTGGCTTTTAGCAGCTTATCTGCTGATCGGATCAGCTGATAAGCGGTTTAGCGGCTTAGAAAAAGGGGTGGAGGAAAAAAAAACAGCAGGAACTCGCAAGACATTGTCGTCTTGTGAAGCAAGCCCATAGGAAATTTGTTTTGCGAAGCACCTCCAAAACGGAAAACTCTTTCGTCTAGCGAGTTTTCCGTCTTGCGAGGCATTCGTCTTGCGGGGCACCACTGTAAAAGTGAATTCCTATGCCCCACAAATAACCCAGAGATGCATTTTAAATAAAAGGACACAGTCTACTCATGTAAAAACACACTGATTCCCGGACTGTCCGCGGGCGGATTGAGAAGGCGATTGGGCCAGATCCGGCCCCCGGGCCTTACTTTGCCTACCCATGTTCCAGACCCTGGTCGCTCCCAGGTCCAAGTCGGAAACTCCAACCACTGCATGGCGCTGCCTCTCAAAATGCCAGCCACTCGGTAAGGATGGGCTTGCCAAGGTTTCAAAATGCACGCACACAAATACACATTGCACAAACACACACAGAGAGACGGAGAAAGCCACTGAGCCCTGCCCATCGGAATCAGATGTGCCACAGAAAACGACACTGAATTCGCTCTCGCCACCCCATTCCTGGCATAGCACAGCCCTCCATGTCACCCTTGGCATTTAGCCCTGCTGGCGACGTTCCACTCCTGTCCCTTACGGCAGTGCGAGTCCTGCAACCGCCCTAGATCTCCACCACCAACGCTGGGGATTTTTCACACCTCCAAGAGTTAAATCCGTCCCTGGCAGAAGGCGGCCCCTTTGCCGCAGGGTCAAGCCAAAGAAAAGCAAAAAAGGAAGCAATTATTGGTCACTTATCTAAGCCCTGAGCTCAAGGCCAAGCCAAGCTGACCTTGAGACTGCAAGGGAGAGGGAAGCATTTGCACACACACACTCGCACAGTCTCACTCGTGCGCGCACACTGATTTCCCAGAATCCTCTGGGCTCTCGCGCTCTGAGACGTGAATTGCAGAGAGCCTAGGGAAACAGTGTTCAGGACTTTTTAGTTTAGAGGGAAAGGCGAGGAAGAGATGACAAGGTCAACGTTTATAAAGTTTCCACAACATGGAAAAAGCAGAGAGAGAAAGGTTTTCCTCCTTCTCTCTTAACGTTACAACTTGTGGACCCTGGGGACTCAGCTACATTAGTCAAAAAGGTGTTTTAAATGTGTTGTAAACATGAAAGGGACGCGGGTGGCGCTGTGGGTAAAACCTCAGCGCCTAGGACTTGACGATCGTATGGTCGGCGGTTCGAATCCCCGCGGCGGGGTGAGCTCCCGTCGTTCGGTCCCAGCTCCTGCCCACCTAGCAGTTCAAAAGCACCCTTAAGTGCAAGTAGATAAATAGGTACCGCTTTATAGCGGGAAGGTAAACGGCGTTTCCGTGTGCTGCGCTGGTGCTGGCTCGCCAGAGCAGCTTTGTCACGCTGGCCACGTGACCCGGAAGTGTCTGCAGACAGCGCTGGCCCCCGGCCTCTTAAGCGAGATGGGCGCGCAACCCCAGAGTCGGTCACGACTGGCCCGTACGGGCAGGGGTAAAGGTAAAGGTAAAGGTACCCCTGCCCGAACGGGCCAGTCTTGACAGACTCTGGGGTTTGTGCGCCCATCTCACTCAAGAGGCCGGGGGCCAGCGCTGTCCGGAGACACTTCCGGGTCACGTGGCCAGCGTGACAAAGCTGCATCTGGCGAGCCAGCGCAGCACACGGGACGCCGTTTACCTTCCCGCTGGTAAGCGGTACCTATTTATCTACTTGCACCCGGGGGTGCTTTCAAACTGCTAGGTTGGCAGGCGCTGGGACCGAGCAGCGGGAGCGCACCCCGCCGCGGGGATTCGAACCGCCGACCTTTCGATCGGCAAGCCCTAGGCGCTGAGGCTTTTACCCACAGCGCCACCCGCGTCCCGCGTTGGCAGGGGTACCTTTACCTTAAACATGCAACAGCAGATGGCGCTGGAGAGCCCAAAAAAATTGTGCAATTTTCCCATATCGTTTTTTTTCTTCTTTTGTTATAATGGTTTAATTTCTGACTTATTTACAGCATGTGTTTTTTCTGCATGTAAATCCACCCTTGGTAAAGCTGATTGCTGAAATATTCAGGAAAGAAGACTTAAACTATGAGTTAAACCAGGCCTAGGCAACCTTCGGCCCTCCAGATGTTTTGGCCTACAACTCCCATGATCCCTAGCTAGCAGGACCAGTGGTCAGGGATGATGGGAATTGAAGTCTAAAACATCTGGAGGGCCGAAGGTTGCTTAGGCTTGAGTTAAACTATGGAACTTCCTGCCACTGGAGGCAGTGGCGAACATCAACTTGGACGGCTTTAAAAGGAAATTCATGGAGGACAGAGGTATTGATGGTGACTAGACATGATGGCTCCGTTCTGCCTCCACAGGCAGTGATGCTTCTGAATACTAGTTGCGGGAGGGGAGAGGGCTCCTGTGTTCGAATTCTGCTCACGGGTTTCCCACTGGGGCATCTCTTGGCCACTGTGAGAACAGGATGCTGGATTCCTGAATTGCAGGGGGTTGGACTACATGACCCTCGGGGTCCCTTGCCACTCCACAATTCTATGGTTCTAGGAAAATATGCTTGTGCTGGAGGAGACTCATGAGAGTCCCAAGGACTGCAAGAAGATCAAACTGATCCATTCTGAAGGAAATCAGCCCTGAGTGCTCACTGGAAGGACAGATCCTGAAGCTGAGGCTCCAAGACTTTGGCCACCTCAGGAGAAGAGAAGACTCCCTGGAAAAGACCCTGATGTTGAGAAAGATGGAGGGCACAAGGAGAAGGGGACGACGGAGGACGAGATGGTTGGACAGTGTTCTTGAAGCTACCAGCATGAGTTTGACCAAACTGCGGGAGGCAGTGGAAGACAGGAGTGCCTGGCCTGCTCTGGTACAGGGGGTCACAAAGAGGCGGATACGACTAAACAACAACAACATGAAAATATGCACCAAACGTCCTATTTATCACATGATACATATGTATTTCATCTCATCGTATGTATCTCTAAGTGTACTTTATCCTAAAATACTCATTTCAAAGACAACTAATTTATTTTAATGCATCTAGAGATCGTGGGGTGCAATGCTGAGAATGTCTAACTAGGACCTGAGAGACCAGGGTTCAAATCTTCCCATTAAGCCCTGAAACTCACTGAGTGACCTGGGGCTGGCCACAGTGTCTGAGCCAGCCTTCCTCACAGGACTGTTGTGAGGATGATGTGCATAGCTGTCAACGTTTCCCTTTTTTTAAGGGAAATTCCCTTATTCCGAATAGGATTCCTCGCAAGTAAAGGGAAAAGTTGACAGCTATGATGATGTGTGGAGGAGTGTTTGTACAGCATCTCAAGCTCCTTTGAGGAGAGATGCAAATGGCATAATTTAATGCCTTGGCACGTCTTTTCAGACTGAAAACTGTAGTGCAAAATGTGAACAAGTGTGAATTGCAGGCTCTTCTGCTGAAAAGGCTAAAAATGGCAAGGAAATGCTAAAGGGGGCTTTAAAAGACTCACCCGCCCAGCAGATCCTACCCATGGACTGACTCAGTTTCCCTTCCTGTCACACCTGTGTGGTGGTTGAGCCGCCCCTGCAGCTGCTGTGAAAAATGAGGTGGCAGCTTCCGCCACAATCTCACCACTTCCTCATCTGGTTTCATGAACAGAGAGGAGGAGGAGGAGGAGGAGGAGGAGGAGGAGGAGGAGGAGGAGAAGAAGAAGAAGAAGAAGAAGAAGAAGAAGAAGAAGAAGGGAAGAAGGGGGCAAGGGGGGGACAGAGAGAGAAAAGAAGAAGATGATGATGGAGGAGGAGGAGGAGGAGGGAAGGAGGAAGGGAGGGAGGGAGAAAGAGAAGAGAGAGAGAGAAGAAGAAGAAGAGGAGGAGGAGGAGGAGGAGAGGGAGAGAGGGAGAGAGAGAGAGAAATAAAAGACGAGGAGGGAGAGGGAGAGGGAGAGGGAGAGAGAGAGGGAGAGAGAGAAAGAAAGAAAGAAAGAAAGAAAGAAAGAAAGAAAGAAAGAAAGAAAGAAAAGGAGGAGGAGAGGGAGAGGGAGGGAGGGAGGGAGGGAGGGAGAGAGAGAGAGAGAGAGAGAGAGAGAGAGAGAGAGAGAGAGAGAGAGAGAAAGAAAGAAAGAAAGAAAGAAAGAAAGAAAGAAAGAAAGAAAGAAAGAAAGAAAGAAAGAAAAGGAGGAGAGGGAGAGGGAGGGAGAGAGAGGGGGGGGAAGAAAGAAAGAAAGAAAGAAAGAAAGAAAGAAAGAAAGAAAGAAAGAAAGAAAGAAAGAAAGACTCTCTATTCTCGGAAACCCCAAGGCCTTGCTAAACTGTACAGCAAACATATCACCACCTTCAGGGCAATGCATTCTCTGGGCCTCCCCTGGATGCTCAGTCCTGCCATGGAAATGCACGTCTGTGCTTAGAGAGGCAGGGAGAAATGTGTTCAGTTCACATTTTCAAGCGAAGCTCATTTGCCCTCCATGATTCACACACTTGGGGTGGAACTCAGCCAACCCTCAAAAGGTGCCCTTCTCTGAATTTTGTGGTGCAGTCTTCCAGGCAAAAATAAAAATGTATACAAAACAAGCGACATGGCTCCCCCAATCTCTTTTCTGATGAGAGCAGCTTTTGCATCTCATTTGGTAACCAAAGACCCAGAATCTGGAGGAAGACTGGGGGGGGGCACACAATGCCAGATGCTTGAAGTCCAGTGTGAAGTTTCCACAGTCTGTGTTGATTTGGGGAGCCATGGCATCAGCTGGTGTTGGTCCACTGTGCTTCATGAAGTCCAGGGTCAACGCAGCCGTCTACCAGGAGATTTTGGAGCACTTCATGCTTCCTTCCGCAGATGAGCTTTATGGGGATGCTGACTTCATTTTCCAGCAGGACTTGGGCACCTGCCCACGCTGCCAAAGGTACCAAAACCTGGTTCAATGCCCATGGGATTACTGTGCTTGATTGGCCAGCAAACTCGCCAGACCTGAACCCCATAGAGAATCTATGGGGCATTGCCAAGAGAAAGATGAGAGACATGAGACCGAGCAATGCAGAAGAGCTGAAGGCTGCTATTGAAGCTTCCTGGTCTTCCATAACACCTCAGCAGTGCCACAGGCTGATAGCATCCATGCCACACCGCATTGAGGCAGTAACTGATGCAAAAGGGGCCCAAACCAAGTACTGAGTACATATGCATGCTTCTACTTCTCAGAGGTCCAATATCGCTCTATTCGCAGTCCTTGTTTTGCTGATTTCATTTAATATTCTAATTTTCTGAGATTGTTAATTTGGGGTTTTCATCAGCTGTATGCCATAAACATCACAATTATAACAAATAAAGGCTTGACATATCTCGCTTTGCATGTCATGAGTCTATCTCATATATTAGTTTCACCTTTTAAGTTGAATTACTGAAATAAATGAACTTTTCCACGATATTCTAATTTCCGAGTTTCACCTGTACATCCATCTGCAACGGTTAAATGAGGCCTGTTTTTAACTTTCTTGTGGTATTTATTGTCTTATATTTTATGCCGTAAGCCACTTTGGTACATTTTTTGAATGACGCAGGGGCGTGCAATTATTTTTGCAAATGAATAAACAATGCAGCACCAACAAATATCTGCAGAAATCAAATTCTTTCTAAATTCTGGAAGAAAAAATCAGATCTAGGCCTGGCCTCAGCCCTCCTTCTCCCTTCTTTGGTTTGCTGAAACCACCCCTAAATGTTCAGCGCATGCAATTTCACCTACAGGGATTTAACAGCTGCAAGAATACTAGGGTTACAAAATAGCTTAGGACAGCCTTTGCCAACCCGGCAGCTCCAGAGGCTTTGGACGACGGGAATTGTAGTCCTGGGGTTGGGAGTTCAAAGCCTTTGGAGGGCACTAGGTTGACGAAGGCTGCCCTGCGCAGCTGGAGGCCGATCAGATTCCTAGAAAGGAACCAGGGGCCTGACCCTCCTTCGTTGTAATTCCTCTGAACGGCCGAGGGATTTGCAACCGGCCTTTGGGCGCTGCGAGTAAGAACAACACGGCAGCCAGAATATTCGTCCCAAAATTATACCCTCGCTGCGGCCTTCCCAAAGAACGCCAAGTCCCGGGGGAGGAGAAGAGGGTGAAAATAAAATTTTAAAAAAACCTGGAGCTGCTTGGCCTACATTCCCCTCTGGCAACCGCACTTGGGACTATATATAGCTGCGGAAACCGACAGCCTCTCTCCGTGTCATGACTGAAACGGACAGAGGACAGAGCAGGGCAATAAAAGACACACCAACGGGTTGTTTTGAGGTTTTTCTGCTCTCTGTGTGTGTGTGTCAGTCACATCAGACATGTTAGAAGTTTGTGGGACTGTGGGACTCCCTGCCACATGAGGCAGCGAGGGCCAGCAGCTTCGCCAGCTTCAAAAGACGACCAGGCGAAAGATGAAAGAGTCCCTACCAGAGAGGAAGGGCAAACTAAGCTGATGGACTACGCCGAAACGCCAAAGCTGACTGGAAAGCTCAGGAACCAAGAAGACAAAAACTTTTTAAAAGAATGGGGGAAAGGGCTGCCCCGTCCCGCCTAAGTCAGCTCATCCTGTCGGGGGTCGTTCCCAGCCCAGCTGCCGGCCAGAAGGTGCAGAAAGTGATGGTGCAACCCATCAACCTCATCTTCAGATACCTACAGAATAGGTCCAGAATTCAGGTGTGGCTGTATGAACAGGGATTTGCTGAATATATGAACTTGGTTCTGGATGATGCTGAGGAGATTCACTCCAAGACAAAATCAAGGAAACAGCTGGGTCAAATCGTGTTAAAAGGAGACAATATTGCTCTTCTACAGAGTGTTTCTAACTAGTGTTTAGAGGTAGCCTTTCAAATCAGAACCAGTGAAGACGGTGAAGGTCCTGTGTGAGTGTCTGGAGGCGGTTGGAGGATGGATGGCGACTACCACACTGAGGTTGAATCCTGACAAGACAGAAGTACTGTTTTTGGGAGACAGGAAGCGGGTGGGTGTGGGGGACTCCCTGGTCCTGAATGGGGTAACTGTGCCCCTGAAGGACCAGGTGTGCAGCCTGGGAGTCATTCTGGACTCACAGCTATCCATGGAGGCGTGGGTCAGTTCTGTATCCAGGGTGGCTGTCTGCCAGCTCCATCTGGTATGCAGGCTGAGACCCTCCCTGCCCGCGGACTGTCTCGCCAGAGTGGCACATGCTCTGGTTATCTCTCGCTTGGACTACAGTGGTGCCCCGCAAGACGAATGCCTCGCAAGATGGAAAACTCGCTAGACGAATGAGTTTTCCGTTTTGGAGGTGCTTCGCAAAACGAATCTCCTATGGGCTTGCTTCGCAAGACGAAAATGTCTTGCGAGTTCTGCTGGTTTTTTTTCCTCCCCCCCCCCTTTTTCTAAGCCGCTAAGCCGCTTATCAGCTGATCCGATCAGCAGATAAGCCGCTAAAAGCCGCTAATAGCGCTAATCCGCTAATCCTTCAATGGGCTTGCTCCCAAGACGAAAAAAACACTAGACGAAGAGAATCACAGAACGGATTCTTTTCGTTTTGCGAGGCACCACTGTACTGCAACACACTCTACGTGGGGCTACCTTTGAAGGTGACCCGGAAACTACAACTAATCCAGAATGCAGGAGTTAGACCGGTGACTGGGAGACCATATAACACCGGTCTTGAAAGACCTACATTGGCTCCCAGTACGTTTCCGAGCACAATTCAAAGTGTTGGTGCTGACCTTGAAAGCCCTAAACAGCCTCGGTCCTGTATACCTGAAGGAGCATCTCTACCCCCATAGTTTAGCCCGGACACTGAGATCTAGCGCCAAGGGCCCTCTGGCGGTTCCCTTGCTATAAGAAGCCAAGTTACAGGGAACCAGGCAGAGGGCCTTCTCGGTGGTGGCACCCGCCCTGTGGAACGCCCTCCCACCAGATGTCAAAGAGGAAAATAACTACCAAACTTTTAGAAAACACCTGAATGCAGCCCTGTTTAGGGAAGCTTTTAATGTTTAATAGGTTATTGTATTGTATTTTTATAGTGTTCTGTTGGAAGCCGCCCAGAGTGGCTGGGGAAACCCAGCCAGATGGGCGGGGTATAAATAATAATAATAATAATAATAATAATAATAATAATAATAATAAGGGGGGTGGAGGGGTATGAGGGGAAAATGGGAGGGGGGAAATGGGGGAAAACACAATTGTTGGAATAATTTGTTGTGTAAAAATAGTCAATAAAAAACTTTTAAAAAAAGAAACATGCATCCGTCACCGACGATTACCCCTAAGTAGAGCTTCCATGTTCAGGAGAATTCTACCTCAGAATTCCAGGCGCTACATGGCAAACTACTGATTCAGAGTCAGACCCTGACAGCAAACAGGACATGAATCAGGGCAATAATGAAAGCAATACGCCTAAGTGCAGAAACGGGTTTAATCATTTCCTGAGCCCATGGCAGGGTGGATGACACAGCAAGTGATGCACGATGTTGCTGGTGTTGCTATGGTAACCCCCTGCACCTGGCATCCTTATCTCTAAGCATCCAGGCACGGGGATGTGGTCTTCGAGACCTGAGCCCAAGCGCTGTGCAATTTAACCCGTTGTTCACATTGCACCAACAAGATACTAAAAGCCTGTCATCGTGCAACAAGCAAACACATTTCTCCACATCGGTTTTCGCATTCACCTGCTTCTCTGTATCTTTTCACAAGCCCTCTGATTTCCCACCTCGCCCCTCTTTCTTGCACGGCACTTTTAGACTTATTAATGGAACCCTTCAACAGCCAATACTCATCCTGCTTTCCTTGCTCTTAAAAAAAAGAAAAGGGAAAAAGCTCATTTATGCTTAATTGCTTCTGGCCTTCGCCAAACACACACAGAAATCAGTTCCGTTTATTCTTGTTCCTTTTCTAAATAAGATTGCGAGCCCCACAGCGCAGCGTTTGCCTTGTTATGAGTTTTACGCAAGTGCCTGATGTTTTCCGGCGCCAGACGAATCATCGTAGTTGTCATAAATATCATTTTAGAGAAAATCACTGCTGTCTGGCAGGAACAAAGCAGCTGGGTTCAGAGGCACTGTACCCTTGGACTATATATCTATCTGCATTCGCAAATGCACATCGATTCTTGTTTTGAGCAAGAGATAGCTAGAGAGAGGTTTATAAAATTAAACTTTGCATACAGAGAGTGGAGAGAGAGAAATGCTTCTCAGTACCAGTTGCTGGAAGCCACTGGAAATGGCTCCATGAATTTCTCCCGTCCTCTTTTAAAGCCCTCCAGGTTGCTGGCCATCACTGCCTCCTGTAGCAGGGAGTTCCATAGTCTGACTCTTGCATCGTTTTAACAGTCATGCAGAATCCTAGAAACCGTGGTTTGCTAAGGTCATGCGCCCTGAACAAACTACAATTCCCATGATTCTTTGAGGTAAGGCACCACTCTTAAAGTGATACAAGGGTGCTTAATTTAATAAATAAACAGAAAGCCTTTTAAATGTGTTTGTCGGAGGGGGATAATTGTTTGTGCTCCCCCCCCCACTCGCCTTTATTATGAATTTTGTGTTTTCATCTTGTACAGTCATACCTCAGATTACTTTTGT
Organism: Podarcis vaucheri; assembly: GCF_965113315.1. Classification (NCBI taxonomy): domain Eukaryota; kingdom Metazoa; phylum Chordata; class Lepidosauria; order Squamata; family Lacertidae; genus Podarcis; species Podarcis vaucheri. The sequence continues at coordinate 4,713,386 of NC_138767.1, read as the reverse complement.
TTCATGTTACGTTCTTTCAGGTTACGTTCCGCCGTGACCCGGAAGTACCGGAAAGGGTTACTTCCAGGTTTCGCCGCTCGCGCATGCGCAGAAGTGCAAAATGACATAACGCGCATACGCAGAAGTGACGAATCGCAACCTGCGCATACGCAGACGTGATGCTGTGGGTTGTGCTCTTTTCATGTTGCGAACGGGCCTCCGGAATGGATCCCGTTCACAACCAGAGGTACCACTGTATTTTGATGTTGTGAACTGAGTTCTACGGATGAAGCGCAGTACAGTGGTACCCCAGGTTAATTACTTAATTTGTTCCGGAGGTCCGTTCTTAACCTGAAACTGTTCTTAACCTGAAGCACCACTTTAGCTAATGGGGCCTCCTGCTGCTGCCACGCTGGCGGAGCACGATTTCTGTTCTTATCCTGAAGCAAAGTTCTTAACCTGAAGCACTATTTTTGGGTTAGCGGAGTCTGTAACCTGAAGCGTATGTAACCTGGGGTACCACTGTATACAAATTTAAGACAGAAAGAAAGAAATTGTGATATATGCTGCAGAAGTGACCCTAGCAACTTTATCAAGACCTGCTTGTCATATCCTGAGAGAACTTACGTCTTCTTCATTGGAACAGGATGTCCTCGCTCCCCCTCCGAAGTCTGAAATGCTATTTATTATTATCTATTTAAAATGCTAAAAATCCCTTCATCTGGATGGATCTGAGGGCAGCACACAATAAACTCAACAGTCACAAAGTGCAATAAAACATAATAAACCCCCTATAACACCAAAAGCAGAAACAATTATAAAACAATAAAACACCCATCAAGGCAACGAAGAAAAGAAATAGGGAATCGGCAGGAATCAAAACAGAGGAAGGCAAGATCCGACCTTTTCCGCCTCGCCAACATCCCGCCGGTTGCGTCCTCCTGAGATCCATCGCGGCCGGACAAACTCTCCCTGCGGTGACAGTCCTGAAGGTAGAAAACAGACTCTCAATCGTCCAGTTAAGTGAAACAAAATCTTCCACCCCGATCCCTTGCCAGAATCATTTAAACCTCTGCACCTGCCCAGAGAGAGAATGGACCATTTTAGGGATGGCAAAACTGAGCTACAGGAAAACCAGCAAGAAGGGCCCCCCCAAAAAAGTAGTTTGGGGAACAGAGCAGGAACAGAGATTTATCTGGAAACCAAAGGCGAACTCAAAACTCAGCTCTCTTCCCCTTTGGGGTTGTTTTTTCTGCGAAATACCTGCGGGGGGGGGACCCACAAGAAAAACAGGGGAAGGGGACCGAAAGCAGGAAAGAAAACCGTTCTTGCGGCAGAGCGATGGCATCTAGATCTGTTGCTCAGATAGCAGAAGCTGAAACAGTTAAAGGGAACTCGGAAAGCTGCCGTGAAGCACCGACTTGAGAAGTCTCCAAAACAACCAGAAAACAACTTGGATTACTCAACGGCAGAGGGGAGAGCAGGGTGCTTTGAGACATAACGAAAACTCTTAAATAGTTTTACCTTGGATCCCAAACACCTTGCGAGTCGAACATTTTGGCTCCTTAATGCCGCAAACCCGGAAGTGAGTGTTCTGGTTTGCGAACTTTCTTTGGAACCTGAACATCTGACGGGGCTTCCGATTGGATGCAGGAGTTTCCTGCAGCCAATTGGAAGCTGAGCCTTGGTTTCCAAATGTTTTGGAAGTCGAACGGACTTCCAGAACAGATTCCGTTCGACTTCCAAGGTACGACTATGTATATATATATAGATAGATAGATTACAGATAGATGATAGATAGATAGATAGATAGATAGATAGATGATAGATAGATGATAGATAGATAGATAGATAGATGATAGATAGATAGATAGATAGATAGATAGATAGATAGATAGATAGATAGATAGAGATAGACAGACATTTGATGAACATGTGTCCATTGAGAGGGGAGACTAATCTACTGTACAAAAGGAACACAGACATTTATTGATCCATCCACTTTTGTCCCTAGTCCTTCCCTCCCCTGGTATTTGGCATTTGGGAGATTCTCCAGGAGGGAAAGCAACTCTCAGGCTAGAGAGATTACTGTTTGCACAACCTTGCAGCCCCTAAACACCTGAAAAAACTGTTTGGGTGCGCTCACACCTCTGCTCTCCTTGTTAACAGAAAAATCTGAGGACTCCCTTGGACAAAAAACAAGGAACAAAGGTACATTTATTGTCTTTGCTGGCCAGACAGAAAGGCTCAGAGGATTTACATCCAAAGGACTTTCTTTTGAAAGAAAATTACAGTGGTGCCCCGCAAGACGAATGCCTCGCAAGACGGAAAACTCGCTAGACGAAAGAGTTTTCCATTTTGGAGGTGCTTCGCAAAACGAATTTCCTATGGGCTTGCTTCGCAAGACGAAAATGTCTTGCGAGTTCCTGTGGGTTTTTTCCCTCCCCCACCCCTTTTTCTAAGCCGCTAAGCCGCTTATCAGCTGATCCGATAAGCTGCTAAAAGCCGCTAAAAGCCGCTAATCCGCTAATCTGTCAATGGGCTTGCTTCGCAAGACGAAAAAACCGCTAGACAAAGAGAATCACAGAACGGATTCTTTTCATCTTGCGAGGCACCACTGTATATGAAAATGATGTGTAGATGGTATATGACACCAGTACAGATAGGAAGAATGTATAAAACTGGGTCAAATGCATGTTGGAAATGCAAAGAAAAAGAAGGGACTTTTTACCATACGTGGTGGGAATGTAGAGAAATAAAAAAAAGGGAAATGATATATAATGAGCTGAAGAAAATGTTTAAATTAACATTTGTAAAAAACCCAGAAGCATTCTTGTTAGGGATTGTAGGAAAAGACCTGCCAAGGAAAATAAAGAATTTATTTATGTATGTGACAACGGTGGCAAGAGTCTTAATAGCACAAGGATGGAAGAATGAGGAAATCCCGACAAAAGAACAGTGGCAAGAGAAGTTGATGGTCTATGCAGAACTGGCGAAATTGACATACAAATTGCGAGACAAGGACAACTGTGACTTTAAATAAGAATGGGAACTTTTTACAAATTACTTTAAAAAAAACCAAAATGAAATGGACTCCTTGGCAAGTTCTGAATAAACATACACAAATTTATTGTTAACATAATAGACAGATAATTTAAGGATCTTTACAATTCTAAAATATGCAGAGAACAGGTGTTGAAAAATCAGAGAGAGGAGCTGAGGGAAGTTTTTTGGGGGGAGAGAGGGTTTTTCTTGGAGGGGGAGGGGGAAATGGAAGGAGTGAAGATGATATGTTTTGATAATTTATGTTAAAATTCTTAATAAAAATTATTTTTTAAAAAAAAACATCCAAAGGACTGAGCACCCTCCCAAAGAAGTGGGCTTCGCAATATACTGTTCCCTTATCAGTTAAGATGATACATATGCATGGAGTACCTTCTAATCATTTGGGATAACGCCCTACTATGATTCCATATAAGGATTCTGGTTAATTGCATATTAATTAAGCAAGCAAACAAAGGACTCTCTGAGCACCTTCATGCAGCACGTGGTCCTCTTCTGTATTATGCACATACTTTGGTATGTGATATGAAGATAAGAGAGACATCGCCTTGCCAACAAAGGTCCGTATAGTTAAAGCTCCGGTTTTCCCAGTAGTGATGTATGGAAGTGAGAGCTGGACCATAAAGAAGGCTGATCGCCGAAGAATTGATGCTTTTGAATTCTGGTGCTGGAGGAGACTCTTGAGAGTCCCATGGACTGCAAGAAGATCAAACCTCTCCATTCTGAAGGAAATCAGCCCTGAGTGCTCACTGGAAGGACAGATCCTGAAGCTGAGGCTCCAAGACTTTGGCCACCTCATGAGAAGAGAAGACTCCCTGGAAAAGACCCTGATGTTGGGAAAGATGGAGGGCACAAGGAGAAGGGGACGACAGAGGACGAGATGGTAGGACAGTGTTCTCGAAGTTACTAATATGAGTTTGACCAAGCTGCGGGAGGCAGTGGAAGACAGGAGTGCCTGGCATGCTCTGGTCCATGGGGTCACGAAGAGTCGGACACGACTAAACGACTAAACAGCAACAACAAAGAAGATAAGGAGTAAGGCCGGTCCTGGTACATTTAGGACAGAATGTCTCCTGATACAATGGGGCAACTCTTTGGTGCAAGATTAGCTGCCAGTCTCTAATGGCCACAGCACCTCCTTTCTACAGAACTGCAAGTTGCAAGCCACTTTGAGCATCAAGCTGGTGGAAAGGCAGAAGGTATGCACAAGGTATGGGATGTGGGTAGCGCTGTGGGTTAAACCACAGAGCCTAGGACTTGCCAATCAGAAGGTCGGCAGTTCGAATCCCTGCGACGGGGTGAGCTCCTGTTGCTCGGTCCCTGCTCCTGCCAACCTAGCAGTTTGAAAGCACCTCAAAGTGCAAGTAGATACCAACTGCACTGGGTCCCGGTGGAGTACAGGGTCAGGTTTAAGGTGCTGGTTTTGACCTTTAAACTCTATGCGGCCTAGGACCCTCGTACCTACGGGACCGCCTCTCCTGGTATGCCCAGCGGAGGACCTTAAGGTCCACAAATAACAACACTTTGGAGGTCCCGGGCCTCAAGGAGGTTAGATTCGTCTCAGCTAGGGCCAGGGCCTTTTCAGCACTGGCCCCGACGTGGTGGAACGCTCTGTCACAAGAGACTAGGGCCCTGCAGGACTTGACATCTTTCCGCAGGGCCTGCAAGACAGAGATGTTCCGCCTGGCCTTTGGTTTGGACTCAGTCTGACCCTTATGTTTCCCTCCCCTTATGGTTTTGATGTATGGGCGACTTTAAAAATGAGGCTGCATTTTAAATTGCATTTTAACCTGTATTTCAAATTGGGGTTTTTTCCCCCTCCCTCTCTTTCCCCCCTATTATGTTTTACTGTGATTTTATTTTATTGGTGTTAGCCGCCCTGAGCCCGGCTCTGGCTGGGGAGGGCGGGGTATAAATAAAATTTATTATTATTATTAGAGTGTGGTGCTGATAGTGCCAAGGCTGCAGGTTCGTTTCCCGCAAGGGAGAGCTGCAAATTCCCGCACTGCAGGGGGCTGGACTAGATGTTCCTCAGGAGCCCTTCCAACTCTGCCATCCCATGTTTCCAAAGAAGCCCAGCTCTGCCCTGAACAGAAAGGCAGACAAAATCTTGAGACCCCATTAACCTTGACTGACCCAGCATCCTAGAGGAAGCTAACTGCCAAGGAAATTAGTCTGGGATTGGTCCCCCGAAATAGAACAGCCTGCCCATCAACCTCACATCTGTGGTCAGGAGGACAGAAAGTGAATACACAGCCACTCTGTGAAATTCAATGGGATAACGCGCTAAAGGGCTTTTTAAAAATAGGCTTAAGAAATGTATCTCCCTTGCCAACGCCAACGCCTCCCCAATTTCCTGCCACCGCTCAATTAAACATTCTCTCGGTGACTTGAAAAGCCTATTAAGGATAAGTAGATCTCAAAGGACCGTAAGCACCAAAGCACAGGAGCCCAGACGTCGGTTCAAACGGCTACGCTGTACCTTGTTCACGATCCCATGGGAGACATTTTCCTTTGCAAGCTCTACTTAAATGAGTAAGATTTGCAAGAGGTCATGCACTGGTTAATTTAACCAGAGAAAGGAAGTTTGCGGGGGGGGGGGAGCTGCCTGGGACTCACCCCACAGTGTATCATCTTATAATTTTAATCCGTTCTAGTATTTAATATTTGAATGCTGCAAGGTAGGCTTGTAATTATTTCTTGATTTTACTCTCTATCCTTTGTAAGCTGCTTTGGGGGTTTGTTTGTTTTTACAGTCATAGACTTGTAGAGTTGGACGGGACCTCCAAGGTCACCTACAACCCCCTGCAGTGCAGGGATCTTTTGCCCAATGTGGGATTCGAACCCACGACCCTGGGATTAAGAGACTCCTGCTCTACCAACTGAGCTAACCCCTGAGATTCAAGCCTTGTGTAAATTTTATGAATAACAGCTCAGGTACGGTAGTTTGAGCATGGTGTTGATAATGCCAAGGTTGCAGGTTCAATCCCCGCATATGGGACAGCTGCAGATTGTATTGGCAAAACCTATTTGGTGTTTTGCTGCTTTCCAACTAGTTGCAGGACCTTAGCCAGACCTAGCAGAGTAAATGCAGAATCCACGGAAGCAATTGGCGACTTGGCTGCAGACAGGATAGACAAAGCAGGAAGCAGGAACTTGTAGTTAGGTGTTTATTACATACAGTGGACTATTTACAGGAACAGAACACGGATCTTTAGCTTGCTCTCTCTGACACGACTCACAACTCCTACACTGACACACAGAACTACTGAACTCCTGAACTATGAACTGACACATTCCAGTTAGTAGGCCATTAATTATCACTCTCTTTAAAGAGCTTGACCAATCAGGGAGCTGTCTCCATGTCTCTGTTATCACCAGGCAGACTTACTCCTTCACATTACCTTTTGGCTGTCTGCCAAACCTTAATTGATTCTGTGTGAGTAGCTGCACGTACACAGTTTCCCAACAGATTGCAGGGGGTTGGACTAGATGACCCTCAGGGTCCCTTCCACCTCTATAATTCTATGGTTCTGTGAAATAACAAATATTGTACGCAATGGCCTGCCACACAACGAAGGCAGCTTTTGCCCACATGGCCACAACGCTCTGCCTAAAAGTTTGTTTAAAGTGGCCCATTTTTGCTACCTTCAGACAACTCATTTACCAAGCATTTGTCCTGATTTGCTTCCACAAAGCTCTTGCAGTGATTAGACTAGATCTGTATCTATATCGGTATATTGATGGAGGAGAAAAAGCTATTGAGGACTGTGGGAATGTTCAGGGATGCAAGAGAGGATATATTGTCTGATTATAGCCTTTCCAACTCGTGTTAACAAGGTCACAATTTAGCAGAGTAACATTCCCCTTTTTAAACTCACAGCGGATGCATTTGCTCAGGCTCACTAAAGCCTCTATAACAACTGTTCTGGTATTTTCCCCTTATTCCCTCATAAAAGATAAGACAAGACACAGCCTTCTATAAAAGTATAAAAAGGTTTACTCACACATCATTCTGTTCACAATCGGATCCCAGAAGGCAGACTTAGCTTAGAAAAGTAACATACACCTGGAAACTATCTCATAAGAAGACAGTCCCTTTGTCCTCTCTTGGCTGGAGGCCAAGAGAGCATCTTTGGCTAAGCAGATGTTGCTTCTTCGGTGCATGTAGTCAAAGAGAGAGAGATGGCTGCCCTGCCCTGTGCTTTTGTCGTTACCTGCACAGGTGAGGCCACGCCCACCTCTAGTCACACGCAGAGAAAGTCTGTCCCAGCCCAGAAGGGAACAGGAAATTGACCTGCTGGCTGAACAAACATTCCTCCCTGTGTGTAAACATGTTCACTCTAGGAAGGTTGTACTTGACTACTCTTGTGTTTCACATCCCACAATGACTGCTGTCCATGAAGCTCTGCCTGTATGAGCAGAGCCAGCAATGCTTCTGAATGCCAGGGACTGGAAATCACAGGAACGGAGAGTTGCTTTTGGGCTTGGACCACTGAGAGCCAGTGTGGTGTGGTGGTTAAGAGCGGTAGTCTCGTAATCTGGGGAACCGGGTTTGCTTCCCTGCTCCTCCACATGCAGCTGCTGGGTGACCTTGGGCCAGTCACACTTCTCTGAAGTCTCTCAGCCCCACTCACCTCATAGAGTGTTTGTTGTGGGGGAGGAAGGGAAAGGAGAATGTTAGCCGCTTTGCGACTCCTTAAAGGGAGTGAAAGGCAGGATATCAAATCCAAACTCTTCTTCTTCTTCCCATAATGGGCATCTGATTGGCCGTAGTGAGAACAGGACCCTGGAGTAGATGGGCCATTGGCCTGATGCCTATCAGTGTTTTTAAAAAGAAAAAGTCTTCCTCTAATAACTCTCGGGAGTGTCTTGCCCAGGACATCAGGGCATCGCTCAGCACCTAAAAGACTACTGTCCATGAAGCTGTGCCTCTATAGTCAGAAGCAGCAATGCTGAGGGATGCAGGTGGCGCTGTGGTCTAAACCACTGAGCCTCTTGGGCTTGCCAATCAAAAGGTCGGCAGTTCAATTCCTCTCGATGGAGGATGCAGCCTCATTTCAGTAGAAACTCAAATCAAATCAAACCTAGCAGTTCGAAAGCACGCCTGTGCAAGTAGATAAATAGGTACCACTCCAGCGGGAAAGTAAACAGTGTTTCCATGCACTCTGGTTTCCATCACAGTGTCCCGTTGCACCAGAAGCAGTTTAGCCATGCTGGCCACGTGTCCCGGAAAGCTGTCTGTGGACAAACACCAGATCCCTCGGCCTGAAAAATGAGATGAGCGCCACACCCCATAGTCGCCTTTAAATGGACTTAACCGTCCAGGGGTTCCTGACCTTTTACCTTACCTGCTGGAAACCACAGGAGGGGAGAGCGCTCTTGGGCTCAGATCCTGCTTGTGGGTTTCACACAGGTATCTGGTTGGCCACTGTGGGAACAGTTCCGGTGACTATACAGTCATACCTCGGGTTACAGACGCTTCAGGTTGTGTTTTTTCAGGTTACGGACCACTAAAACCCGGAAGTACCAGAATGGGTTACTTCCGGGTTTCGGCAGTCACGCATGCACAGAAGCGCCGAATTGCAACCCACGTGTGCGCAGATGCGCCACTGCAGGTTGCAAACCCTACGGGTTGTGAACGTCCATCCTGCACAGATCGCGTCTGCAACCTGAGCATCCACTGTATCTAGTATTTATTAAGAATTTAGAATCATAGAATCATAGCATTGTAAAGTTGGAAGGGACCCTGAGAATCATCTGGGGAGACCCAGCCAGATGGGCAGGGTACAAATAATAAGTTGTTGTTGTTGTTGTTGTTAACTGGTTCAACCCCCTGCAACGCAGTGGTCCCGGACGGGGATCGAACCTGCAACCTTGCCGTGATCAGCGCCATGCTCTCAACAACTGACCTATCCTATTTAGTCTGATTCATTTGCAGGTAAAGAAATGCAATTGCAACACACTTCATTATCGGCACCAAGCTCACCCTGCAGCTCCCCACAAATGGCTGATTGGAAGAGGAAAGGGGAAGCTGGGAAGAGGAGGAGAGAGAAGAGCTTAGCCCACCCTCTGCCAGTCTGGTCTCTCTCATTCAAAAAGGAAGGGAAGAGGGAGAGGAGACTCTTCCGAAACACCTGTTCGTTCAGCATCCATCCTGCTTTGCTGGCACAAAGCTGACACAGTTGTCCCGTTATATCCAGCCCTTACTGAGCATCTGTTCTGATTTCTGTGCAAGGGAGGCTTATATGACAATGAGTGTTTGTTCGGCTGTCATCTTGATTTCCTTGCATTGTGCTGACACCGCTTCATAATAAGATTATAAGAACGTAAGGATCCTGTTCTCACAGGGGCCAACAAGAGGCCTGTAGAAAACCCTCAAGCAGGATTCGAACTCAAGGGCCCTCCGCCCTCCTGTGGTCTCCAGCAACTGGGGCTGAAACATCAGAGAAGGATTTCAGTTTAAAGCATTGTAAATTTAAACAGGGAAAACAGGTAGGAAAAAAATGGGACTCCATGTTGCCATCTGGTGGCACAACATCATATCGCACATACTATACAGTAAATCACTTTTTCTTTACCAGTCTAGCTGAGTCTTGGGATTCAGACGCACTGCTGCCTCTAACTGTGGCAATCCATAGCCCTCTCCTCCACGAATCTGCCTCATCCTCTTTTGAAAACCTTCCAGGTTGGTGGCCATCACTGCCTCTTGTGGCAGGTAGTTCCATCGTTTAACTGGGTGCTGCAATAATAAATCGGCCCACTATACCTGAAGGAGCGTCTCCACCCCCATCGTCCAGCCCGGACACTGAGGTCCTCCTCCAAGGGCCTTCTGGCAGTTCCCTCCCTACAAGAAGTGAGGTTACAGGGAACAAGGCAGAGGGCCTTCTCAGTAGTGGCACCCACCCTGTGGAACGCCCTGCCATCAGATGTCAAGGAGATAAACAACTATCTGACTTTTAGAAGACATCTGAAGGCAGCCCTGTTTAGGGAAGTTTTTAATTTGTGATGTTTTATTCTGTTTTTAATCTCTTGGCAGCCGCCCAGAGTGGCTGGGAAACCTAGCCAGATGGGTGGGGTACAAATAATAAATTATTATTATTATTATTATTATTATTATTATTATTATTATTATTTCTTTTACATGCCCTGAATCTTCTAATATTTAGCTTCATTGAGTGTCCAGGAGTTCTGGCATTGTGAGAAAGGTAGGAAAGTTGTTGTTTTTAAATTTTATTTAACATAATTACTACAAAATATAAGCAAAATATTGCAAATACATACATATATATTTCAGATATGCACACACATATAAAAAAGAACAATAAAGGAAAAAGTTAGAAAATAAAAAAGAAAAAGGAATAGGAAAAATAAGGAGAAAAAGAAGAAGAAGAAAAGTTGGAAGAGTTTCTTTCAAATTTATTCTACAAATATCTCAATAATAAAACTCTAGTAAAGGTCCCTGCCCTGTTTTGCCTGTCCACGGATCTAAGCGACTTCCCTGTCCAACATCACAAAGACAGAGAGGGAGACTCTGGGCTGGACAGATACTTCTGAATCTGTCCCAGACTAGACCATATAGAGTCATAATGGAGCGTAACTAAACTCTGGCAATCCCAAGCCAGAAGAAAGGAATTTCCCCCAGAAACACATCTACAGAAGCTGAAACATCAGCAGCTGCACAGCATCACAGCCAACAAGGCACACCAGCGCATGGGCGTCTGTCCTCGTCCCCCAAGAACACCCAATGCTCTTCGCGTAAGAATTGGCCCAAACCACATTTGCACCATGCGCTTAAAGCACCATGGCGCCACTTTGAACAGTTGTGGTTCCCTCTTCTGCATACAGTGGTGCCTCGCAAGACGAAAAGAATCCGTTCTGTGATTCTCTTCGTCTAGCGGTTTTTTCGTCTTGCGAAGCAAGCCCATTGACGGATTAGCGGCTTAGCGCTATTAGCGGCTTATCGGATCAGCTGATAAGCGGCTTAGCAGCTTAGAAAAAGGGGGAGGGGAAAAAACCCCGCAGGAACTCGCAAGACACTGTCGTCTTGCGAAGCAAGCCCATAGGAAATTTGTTTTGCGAAGCACCTCCAAAACGGAAAACTCTTTCGTCTAGCGAGTTTTCCGTCTTGCGAGGCATTTGTCTTGCGGGGCGCCCACTGTATTGGGAGCTGTGGTTTCCTAAGGGTGCTAAGAGTTGAGAAGAGACCCCCAGAGAACTAGAGTTCCCAGAACTCCCTGGGAAAAGGGGGTTGATTGTTAAAACGCTCTGGGAACCGGCACCCTTAACAAACTACAGCTCCCAAAGGAACATAAGAGAAGCTGCTGGATCAGGCCAGTTTGCCCATCTAGTCCAGGATCCTGTTCTCATAATGGCCAGGCAAATGAGCCCCATTACCTTTCTACCTTACCTGCCTGCAGGAAACCCACAAGCAGGATTCGGCCACAAGAGCACTCTGCAAATCTGTGATTTCCAGGAACTGGTGTTTGGAAGCATCACTGCCTCATGGCTAATAGCTATCTTCCAGATTCTGCTTAAAGTGATAATGTTGTACTTTAGATGAACTGTGTGAATGTGCCAAGTGTTAGAAACTCAGATATGTCAGCTAGGCACTGAGCGACTCTTTAAACCAGGATTACAGCTGCAAAAACTGAATGCCCAGTTGCCAGTTTGGGGCCAGGCAGCTTGAAAGTCGTATTTTTCAGTACAGTGGTGCCTCGCAAGACGAAAAGAATCCGTTCTGTGATTCTCTTCGTCTAGTGGTTTTTTCGTCTTGCGAAGCAAGCCCATTGAGGGATTAGCGGATTAGCGCTATTAGCGGCTTTTAGCGGCTTATCGGATCAGCTGATAAGCGGCTTAGCGGCTTAGAAAAAGGGGGGAAGGGGGGGAAACGCAGGAACTCGCAATACATTTTCGTCTTGCGAAGCAAGCCCATAGGAGATTCGTTTTGCGAAGCACCTCCAAAACAGAAAACTCTTTCGTCTAGCAAGTTTTCCGTCTTGCGAGGCATTTGTCTTGCGGGGCACCACTGTACAGTCATATCTCATGTTACGTTTGCTTCATGTTGCGTTTTTTCAGGTTGTGTCCCGTGGCGACCCAAAAGTACCGGAAAGGGTTACTTCCAAGTTTTGCCGCTCACGCATGCGCAGAAGCTCCAAATATCGCCGTGCACCTGCACAGGTTGCGGGCTTTTCATTTTGGAATGGGCCTCCGGAACGGATCCCATTCACAACCAGGGGTACCACTATACAACTTTTTGCTTCCCGAAAATTAATTGTGATTGTGCAGATAAAATATAACGGATAGAATTCTGCAGGATGTGTTGCTAGTGTATGAAAACAGTCAAGATCCAAGGATCCCCAGGCATGCGTCTCCAGATGGTGGAGACGTCGGGTGCCATCCTGACACCCGGGCATCCTCACTTGGTCACAAGAGGTTAATAGCCAGGTGCAAACTGCGGCCAACACCTGGTGAATTTCTAACGCTGAATGTGCCCCTGGTGTTTTCCCTCTTTGGGCAAATCCTTCCTCCAAGCTGTGCCACTGACAAATCCTTATACAAAATGGAACTCTGGAGAACCACTATCCAAAATCCCAAGGAAGGGGAGAGTGCTACTGGACTCAGGGTCTGTTTGTGGGCTTCCCATTGTGGTACCCCCTTGATCACTGTAAGAACACTGTGTCCAGGGCAGCTGACTGCCAGCTCCATCTGGTACGCAAGGTGAGACCCTACCTGCCACAGACTGTCTCGCCAGAGTGGTGCATGCTCTGGTTATCTCCCGCTTGGACTACTGCAATGCGCTCTATGTGGGGCTACCTTTGAAGGTGACCCAGAAACTGCAACTAATCCAGAATGCAGCAGCTAGACTGGGCGTAGCTGCCAAGACCATATAACACCTGTCCTTATATTGGCCCGCAGTATGTTTCCAGGCACAATTCAAAGTGTTGGTGCTGACCTTTAAAGCCCTAAATGGCCTCAGTCCTGTATACCTGAAGGAGTGTCTCCACCCCCATCGTTCTGCCCAGACACTGAGGTCCAGCGCTGAGGGCCTTCTGGCGGTTCCCTCTCTGCAAGAAGTGAGGTTACAGGGAACCAGGAAGAGGGCCTTCTCAGTGGTGGTGCCCGTCCTGTGGAACACCCTCCCATCTGATGTCAAGGAAATAAACAACTATCTGACTTTTAGAAGGCATCTGAAGGCAGCCCTGTACAGGGAAGTTTTTAATGTTTGATGTTTTATCGTGTTTTTAATATTCTATTGGGAACCGCCCAGAGTGGCTGGGGAGGCTCATCCAGATGGACAGGGTATAAGTAATAAGTTGTTGTTGTTGTTGTTGTTGTTGTTGTAACACACAGCTGGACTAGAATGACCCCCTTTGGCCTCATCCAGCAGCCAAGCTTTTCTCTGATTCTTATGCACCACCTTTTGCCATCATTCAAGCCACCCAATCTGCCAACGGGCACAGAGAGGTAACCAATTCTCCAATGCACCTCCGAGTGGAGGGGCTCCCCAGACGAACTGAAGATTGCACCCTCCCTACCAGCAATGAATCATGGAGCTACTCCTAATTCAGGAGCACATAGGAGTGTGGGTACATTTCAAAGCTGCCAACTAGAATTGCCAAAGTTTTGCCTAAACTCTTAAAACACGGCACCCAAACTTGAAGCCTGGTGGTGAATGGGACTGATCCTGCACACTGGTAATTTGGGGTGTAATTCCTTCCTGCTCACTGTTCGTAGTGCCCAGATACAGAGGTGGGGGCCTCCAGCAAGTGAAGATCTCTCTCCAAACCCAGAAATAGCCCTTCACCAGATCCATCTGGATAGTTAGCCTTGGTGAAGACTTGACGTTTCCATCCCCAAAAAAGTTTTTGAGTTTCTGCTGAAATGAGGCTGCATTTTAACATTGTATTTTAATCTTGTTTTTAAAGTTGTATTTCAATCAATTGTTTTATATCTGCTGTTAGCCGCCCTGAGCCCGGTCTTGGCTGGGGAGGGTGGGGTATAAATAAAATTTATTATTATTATTTATTATTATTATCTGCACCCAGCATCTCCTAAGAGCCACACCTTGAGCTCTCTCTCCTCTCGCCCTCCAGGTATCAACGTGAGTGGCCCCCACCCCATTAGCCAGGAACACTCTCCCTACAGAAGCCAGGGGTCTCTCTGCCCCCTCTCTCCAAAAACAACCAGACCTGTTAAGCCTTCCTCCTGTGCTCACATTCACCCCAAAGAGCTCCTATCCGTCCAAACTCAGATGTCGGGGTGAGGGGTGCCTATTCACCCCAAATCCCTCAACCTCACACCCCACCCCCGACACAAAACGAAACAAAACAAGAGCGAAGACCTGTTTCCATGCCCAGCCAGGAAGACTCACCCTTCACAGCCAACACCCCGGGGGGGGGAAAACCCACATGCCCAAAATATCCCTTAATATGACGGATCCATAATCCCAACGCGCAACGGCAGCGTGGAAGCTCGTTCTTTCGCCCCCTCCCAGATGCCAGGGTGAGAGGCACCCGCTCCCCACAACCAGAAATCTCTCTGCTCTCTTGTTTCTCCTCCAACCTCGGCTAAGCGCTGCCCTTTTAAGCCACCAGCGCCTGCTAACCTCCTCCTACTGCGGAGACAACCGGCTGAAATCCCCTCTTTCTTTAACCGGGGAGGGGAAGGAAGAGGGGGAAGCCCCATACTAACCCCCCAACCCAGCCACCAGCTGTTCTTTTTACCGTGCACTTTGGAGATGTCAGCGTCGCTGGAGAGAAGCAGCAGCAGAGGGAGGGTGGAGAGAAAGCGCTGCCCGCTGAGAAGACCCCGGAGCGCCCCGCGCGCCCAGCTCCCTCTCTGCGCTCCCGTCTCCATGCCAGACGGCTCCCCGGTCCGTCTCCTTCGAGCCTCTCCTGCCCTCTCAACTCTCTTCCTCTCCTTCCCTCCGCTCAGTCATCACATCCCTCTCTCTGCTGCCCTCTCGCTCCCCTCTTCCCCTCCTGCAGAAGCCTCTCTCTCTCTCTCTCTTGCGCGCGCGCGCTCTGGTTTGGTCTCTCCAGCTCGGAGTTCCTTGGCTGCCGACTCTAATGAGAACCACATGGGCTGGGAAGAGCCCACCTCGCTTGGAGGAGCCCTCCTCCTCCTCCTCCTCCTCCTCCTCCTCCTCCTCTCCTGCCCCAACAACCCCACCCTGCAAGGAGATCTCAGCTCCGGGATCCTTTCTCTCCCTTGCAGACGCAGGCGTGCGCTTTCCAAGAACGCGCGCATGTCCAGGCGCACGCAGGCAACACCCTGCTCCCGAGAAGCCCGACGCGCCCCGGCGATCTTGGCAGGACAAAAGTTCAAAGCGAAGGTGGCCAAAGCTCTTGGATAGAGACAGGCAGCTGTTGCAAAGCGCGGAGAGCTCTGGCGCAGCCCCAGAAGCAGCTGCGAAACGCCGGGTCTCAGGGCCCGCACCCACACATGCCCCAAGGCCCGACATATTTAGCAAATCAATAGGCTGCTTGTTTCTCCTGTTCCGTTTTGTTTTTGAACTCCTTCGTGCAGAGTGGCGTTAAGGGGCCCGCGTGAGGATGGTTGTTTGTGCAGCTCTGCCACTACAAAGCCCATGATCCAGCGCCAGCACAACCGAAACATAATAAAAACCCACCCTCTGAGCTCGCACAGAGTTCTTTTCTCTCGTCTGGTCCCCAGCTAGCAGAAGGACAAGGCTTCAGGAATAAACTAAGCCAGCATTTGTCATCCTCCCCCTGCAAAAAAACCCACATTCCTAAGTTTACATTTTGGACACAGTTCAATATAAAGCAAAACTCCGTTCAATGTCTCTGGGACTGAATGGGCTTAAGCATGCCTAATTCTGCTTTTTGTATTTAAAGTTTGCACTTGGTATAATTGAATGAGTTTTTCTTGCCACCCTAAGCAACAAAGAAGGGAAGTAAAATCAAGCTTAGCTCTATTTATTGCGTGTATATTGCACCTTTCTCCAAGAATCTCAAGGTGTCTTGTGTGGTTTTCTCCCCACCCTCATTTAATCCACAGAACACCCCTGCAAGGTAGAGTTGGATTAGAGACATTGATTGTTGCATGGTCACCCAGTGAACTTACCGTAATGGCCAAGCAGGGATTTGAAACCTGTTCTCCTAGGCCAGGGGTCAGCAAACCTTTTCAGCTGTCCACTGTCCCTCAGACCTTGTGGGGGGCCAGACTATATGTTGGGGGGGGGAATGAACAAATTCAGACCTTGTGGGGGGCCTGATTATATTTTTTTTGGGGGGTGAACAAATTCCTATGCCCCATAAATAACCCAGAGATGCATTCTAAATAAAAGGGCAAATTCTACTTATGTAAAAACAAACTGATTCCTGGACCGTCCGCGGGCCGGATTTAGAAGGTGATTGGGCTGGATCCGGCCCCTGGGTCTTAGTTTGCCTACCCATATCCTTGGCAGTGGTTAGAGCAGGCATAGGCAAACTCGGCCCTCCAGATGTTTTGAAACTACGATTCCCATCATCCCAGACCACTGGTCCTGTTAGCTGGGGATGGTGGGAGTTGTAGTCCCAAAACATCTGGAGGGCCACGTTTGCCTATGCCTGGGTTAGAGCATCACCATGACACCATACTGCCACTTATAAAACCAGATGTAATAAACTGATACATTTAACCTAATAAGCTGATACAGACTCTCATAAGAGGCTGTTCTTCCTTGGAGGTATTTAAGCAGAGACCGGATGGCCAACTTTCACGTACAGTTGTACCTTGGTTATAGAATCATAGAATCCTAGAGTTGGAAGAGACCACAAGGGCCATCGAGTCCAACCCCCTGCCAAGCAGGAAACACCATCAGAGCACTCCTGACATATGGTTGTCAAGCCTCTGCTTAAAGACCTCCAAAGTAGGAGACTCCACCACACTCCTTGGCAGCAAATTCCACTGTCCAACAGCTCTTACTGTCAGGAAGTTCTTCCTAATGTTTAGGTGGAATCTTCTTTCTTGTAGTTTGGATCCATTGCTCCGTGTCCGCTTCTCTGGAGCAGCAGAAAACAACCTTTCTCCCTCCTCTATGTGACATCCTTTTATATATTTGAACATGGCTATCATATCACCCCTTAACCTCCTCTTCTCCAGGCTAAACATGCCCAGCTCCCTTAGCCGTTCCTCATAAGGCATCGTTTCCAGGCCTTTGACCATTTTGGTTGCCCTCCTCTGGACACGTTCCAGTTTGTCAGTGTCCTTCTTGAACTGTGGTGCCCAGAACTGGACACAGTACTCCAGGTGAGGTCTGACCAGAGCAGAATACAGTGGCACTATTACTTCCCTTGATCTAGATGCTATACTCCTATTGATGCAGCCCAGAATTGCATTGGCTTTTTTAGCTGCCGCGTCACACTGTTGGCTCATGTCAAATTTGTGGTCAAAACACGTTTCGGGAGTTCTGTTCGACTCCTGGAGACGTTTGAAAACCAAGGTGTGGCTATCCTGCAGCCATTCGGAAGCCACGCCAGACGTTCGGCTTCCAAAAATCGTTTGAAAACTGGAACACTCACGAGTTTCAATCGTTCAAGAGCCAAATTGTTTGGGAGCCGAGGGGTTTGAGATCCAAGGTACGACTGTATGATTTAGTTGAGATTTCTGAGATTGCAGCGGGTTGGACTAGATGACCCTTGGGGGTCCCTTCCAACTCTACAATTCTGTGATTCTATCCTGCTTTTTATAAACATGAGGCCACATCCACACCATAAATTTCAAGCAGTCTTAAACACCGCTTTTAACACCCGTGTGTGTTCCCTCAAAGAATCATGGGAACTGTAGTTTGTTAGGGTGCAGCCGTGTGAGGGGCCTCCGAAGGACACTTTGCCTCCTTAGCAAACTACAGTTCCCATGATGCTTTGAGGGAAGCCATGACACTCAAAAAAGCCATGACTTTAAATGCTTGGTGTGAGTGTGGCCCTGATGGGTTACTGGTAAAACAACAGGATTTTTAAATTAAAAAACACAAGCTAATAAAATCATTAAACTTTCCAGAGCTGAAGATGTTTTTGTTCTCTCAGGCTTTCCCAGCTGGGTAAATGGGTCTTCATGACAAATATCCGCTTGTTAGCGTTTCAGTTTTGCTTCTGGTGTATTGCTTGTTTGTTTATGTGTGTGTACTTAACAGTTTTTAATTATCTCATGTACAAATCACCTTGAAACAGTCGTTTAGAAGGTAAATATTATTACTAATATTATTACAGGTAATGCTTTATTATTATTACCACTAAATAAATATTATTGTGAAGTAAAAATATGATTACTAAGGATGCCTTATTATTACTACTAACAACATTGCAATGCCTCACTTTTTGCTCTTTCTCTGTTGTGGGGAAAGGTTTGACTGCGTGAGCTTTGAACTCAGCACTGGCCTTCTCCCCGGAAAAGATTTAGAGCAGAATTTAAACCGAAATTCGGTGTTCCCTCGCTTCCTCATTCTCGTTCCACTGGGTTTTCTGACGATGTGCTTCAGCTCCAAAGCTTTCGCGAACGAGCATCGTGGATCCTTGCAATATCCTTATTCTTGCAATGCCGTTTGGACCTTCCCATGCCGATTCGCCTCCTTTTCCCACGATCATTTAACCTTCGGGAGGCAAGACCTTTTTGCTTCTCATGCTGTCTTAACCCTCGCTCTACTGCAGCCCTGAACGGAAAGCGTAAGGCATCAAGTGTTCAGGCCGACGAAGAACCAGTAATAGGGACTGGTCCATGGGGGCAAGGGGGGCACTGCCTTACCAACCCCCATCTGCCCACAGCCAGTCCCCACCTGCCTGCCTTCCTCCCTAAAACCAGCCAGGGTAGGGCTCTGCCCATCACTGGCCCCTGCTCTACTTATTGCTGGCCTCCAAGCCTTCTGCCCTAGTAGTCTCTATGGGTACCAGCCACAGTCGTTAAGACTACAAATCCCATGGTGCTGTGTGGCTGCACTACAAACATGCCTGCACACAGAGACATTAAATAAGTTGGCGTTCTTGTTATTAAACGCACCAAGAAAAAAGCACACCAAGAACTCCGGCCAATGTAAGTTTCAGTAGTGGGAGTGGTCCCTTTTCGCAAATCAAGAGTCAACTGTAACAAAACACCCCAGAGGACAGGATCACACTTCAAAACGACCTTGACAGATTAGAGAACTGGGCAAAAACAAACAAGATGAATTTTAACAGGGAGAAATGTAAAGTATTGCACTTGGGCAAAAAAAATGAGAGGCACAAATACAAGATGGGTGACACCTGGCTTGAGAGCAGTACATGTGAAAAGGATCTAGGAGTCTTGGTTGACCACAAACTTGACATGAGCCAACAGTGTGACGCGGCAGCTAAAAAAGCCAATGCAATTCTGGGCTGCATCAATAGGAGTATAGCATCTAGATCAAGGGAAGTAATAGTGCCACTGTATTCTGCTCTGGTCAGACCACACCTGGAGTACTGTGTCCAGTTCTGGGCACCACAATTCAAGAAGGACACTGACAAACTGGAACGTGTCCAGAGGAGGGCAACCAAAATGGTCAAAGGCCTGGAAACGATGCCTTATGAGGAATGGCTAAGGGAGCTGGGCATGTTTAGCCTGGAGAAGAGGAGGTTAAGGGGTGATATGATAGCCATGTTCCAATATATAAAAGGATGTCACATAGAGGAGGGAGAAAGGTTGTTTTCTGCTGCTCCAGAGAAGCGGACACGGAGCAATGGATCCAAACTACAAGAAAGAAGATTCCACCTAAACATTAGGAAGAACTTCCTGACAGTAAGAGCTGTTCGACAGTGGAATTTGCTGCCAAGGAGTGTGGTGGAGTCTCCTACTTTGGAGGTCTTTAAGCAGAGGCTTGACAACCATATGTCAGGAGTGCTCTGATGGTGTTTCCTGCTTGGCAGGGGGTTGGACTCGATGGCCCTTGTGGTCTCTTCCAACTCTATGATTCTATGATTCTATTCTATGAAAAACTAATCCATTCAAAAGTGTGTATTCTGACAAGGATTACAAACTCAAATAGAGATTACAAACTCTAACAGAGATTGCAAACTCATGAGAATATGTATAACACAATAATTTGTTACAGAATTAGAAATAAGAGTTAGAAATCACTAACATGATCTTTACCCATAAACTCTTATTTCTAATTCTGTAACGAATTAGCTCAGTTTCATCAGCAACTGGGACTCATCTGCTCTTCCCTGCCCTGAAGTAGCAACAGGCTGGGGAAAACAATGGCCACAAAATGTGCAAGATTGGGGGGTTGGGGGGGGAGAGTTATGAACATGTATTCTTCCAGTTCCCCCTCCAAAGCAGACCAGGGCATAGATGCTCAAAATTACATTTCTCCTTAGAAAGGGTCTGCATATGCCTATTGCCATGTATAAAAAGGTAAAGGGACCCCTGACCATTAGGTCCAGTTGTGGCCGACTCTGGGGTTGTGGCGCTCATCTCACATTATTGACAGAGGGAGCCGGCGTACAGCTTCCGGGTCATGTGCCGAGCATGACTAAGCCGCTTCTGGCGAACCAGAGCAGTGCACGGAAACGCCGTTTACCTTCCCGCCAGAGCAGTACCTATTTATCTACTTGCACTTTGAGGTGCTTTCAAACTGCTAGGTGGACAGGAGCAGGGACTGAGTAACGGGAGCTCACTCCGTTGTGGGGATTCAAACCGCTGACCTTCTGATCGGCAAGCAAGCCCTAGGCTCAGTGGTTTAGACCGCAGCGCCACCCGCACCCTCATCATGGCTTTATGAAGGGGCAAAAACATAAATTCCAGGAGTTTTGCTTTCTGAAGGGAAACCTACTGATTCCTCAGTAGGTTTCAGCACCCTCAGAAAAAGCAATTCCTGGGGTACATTGGGGGTAAATGAGGAAAGCAACAGTGTATTATAGTTTGTTCTAAAGGCTGGTATCAAAGCCTGTAATTTTAATTAAGTCCACAATGCCGGGTAGCAGACTTTTCTTAAGGATTGCAGTCTGAACCTTCTACTTCTTCCTAATAGCTGAAGTACTTTATGGACAAATGGTTATGTTCATAGGTGCCACAACAGCAGTTTGACTGGCTAAATCAGCTGTGGGGAACATTTGACCCTCCAGATGTTGCTTGCCTTCCAACTCCCTTCATCCCTGGCCATGTTCAGCAACATCTGGAGGGTCAAAGATTCCCCACACTTGGACTAACCCCCACTCCCAAGTGTTAGTAGCTATCAAAAACCCTCTCCTCCATCAATATCTCCAATCCTCTTTTAAAGAAAGAACATAATTTATTCCCACAAATATTGGGGAGGGGGGAGGGAATACCCTTTACTCTCCCATTCTTTTCAAGCCACCTCTATTTCTTGCTTCTTCGCTGTCTTTCTCCGTTCCTAAAATCTCCTGAATTTCCTTCTTTCGCTCCTATTCCCCCCTCCTATTCGCTTCCTGCCTGCCTCTTTCTCTGTGATTCTCTTCCCTTCTTCGTGTTCTTTCAGTTGCAAGAATTTCTGGGGGCGGCCAAAGCTGCTGTACTTCTGCAGAAGGGGAAGGGAAGTTTAAAATACATCCTGGCCACTCCCCCCCATCTATCTCCCACCCCATACAGTGGTACCTCGGGTTAAGAACTTAATTCGTTCTGGAGGTCTGAAACTGTTCTTAACCTGAAGCACCACTTTAGCTAATGGGGCCTCCTGCTGCTGCTGCGCCACCAGAGCACAATTTCTGTTCTCATCCAGAAGCAAAGTTCTTAACCCGAGGTACTATTTCTGGGTTTGCGGAGTCTGTAACCTGAAGCGTATGTAACCTGAAGCGTATGTAACCCGAGGTACCACTGTATATAGAAATGAGCAAACCAGTGATATTTTAGGGAGCAGGCTAGCAGGCAAGGCCCATTACTTGGATAATAGGAGCCTACACAACACAAAACACTGTTGCTGTATGTAGGCTTTATTTTATTTGTTTTTTATCTTATATTCTGGAAATGTCTGTAACCAGAAGCATCTGTAACCCAAAGCATCTGTAACCCAAGGTACCACTGTATGTGATTCCTGCACCCTGGGTCAAAGTCCTCCTCCGTGCTTCTCCTAGCTGGTGCCAGGGGGTGTGTACGTTTAGAAGAGGTTTCAGGAAGCATTTAAACCAGTGCCCTATTTTCCTTTCCAAGTGTGCCGTCCAAAAAACACACATCGCCTTTGCCAGCTCCTTCCTTGCCACAAGCCAGCTGACCTCTCCGGCGGGCTTGCAATTCTTCCTTCCTCGCAAACCATCATTATCATCAACTCTTTATTGCAGTCGGTGGACCAGAAATAAACGGAACACGCCACCACAAAACCTTAAATGCAAAAAAAGGAGGAAAAAGTTCTAATGTAGAAACAAGCAGCCGGATTTATTATCTACCGTTTTTTGCTGAGAGATGGAGAATGGAAAGGCAGTTCGTACCACACAGCCTCACCCATTTCCTGAGCTGATACACTGATGGTCAGAACAGTGATTCAGCGGCTGTTACAATGATCTCATCTCACTGTACCAAAAAAAAAAAAAAAGTGTATGGAGCACTCAGCAGGATCAGACCCTAACTGTTGGTCTGCCCGGCCCACCCAGTATCCTGTTTCCAACCCAGTGGGTCAGATGCCTCTGGGAAGCTCATCACACGTGCAGATTTCTCGGCAACAGATCTGGGATCAGCACAAAGAAACAGACCTTTGCACAAGCAAAAAAAAGCCACAAGGAACAAGAACACCACACTGCTCTGGTTAACTGGCCGAGAAGAGGCCGCAACCATTGGCTCAGAGCTCTTAAGGAGTACCCACCCATTGTGAAAGGGCAGGAAAATTGCCACAGCATGCATGGTTAAATCCAGTGCTATTTTTCTTTTTAAAATGTTTGTGGGTACTCTCATTTTGACTCAAGAAAAATCACCATTTTATAGTTCATATTGGGGAAAATAAATACAGTAAAGGGACAAAAGTATGCTGTCTAGGTTTGTCATTGCTTTTCTTGGGAGAAAAGCAATGACAAACCTAGACAGCATCTGAAAAAAGCAGAGACATCACCTTGCCGACAAAGGTCCGTATAGTTAAAGCTATGGTTTTCCCAGTAGTGATGTATAGAAGTGAGAGCTGGACCATAAAGAAGGCTGAAGAATGGATGCTTTTGAATTCTGGTGCTGGAGGAGACTCTTGAGAGTCCCATGGACTGCAAGAAGATCAAACCTCTCCATTCTGAAGGAAATCAGCCCTGAGTGCTCACTGGAAGGACAGATCCTGAAGCTGAGGCTCCAAGACTTTGGCCACCTCATGAGAAGAGAAGACTCCCTGGAAAAGACCCTGATGTTGGGAAAGATAGAGGGCACAAGGAGAAGGGGACGACAGAGGACGAGATGGTGGGACAGTGTTCTCGAAGCTACCAGCATGAGTTTGACCAAACTGCGGGTGGCAGTGGAAGACAGGAGTGCCTGGCGTGCTCTGGTCCAGGGGGTCACGAAGAGTCGGACACGACTAAACGACTAAACAACAACAACAAAGATTCACAAAATGTTTAGGGGTATGTGTACCCCC
Source organism: Podarcis vaucheri (assembly GCF_965113315.1). NCBI lineage: Eukaryota > Metazoa > Chordata > Lepidosauria > Squamata > Lacertidae > Podarcis > Podarcis vaucheri. Next base: position 4,689,829 of record NC_138767.1, on the reverse strand, counting down.
AGAAAAAAGCACTGGGTAAATCATGTACAGTTGTACCTTGATTCCTGAACACCTTGGGAGTCGAATGTTCCAGCTCCTGAACGATCGAAAACCGGAAGTGAGTGTTCCAGTTTTCGAACATTCTTTTGGAAGCCGAATGTCTGACGGGGCTTCTGATTGGCTGCAGGAGCTTCCTGCAGCCAATCAGAAACCGAGCTTTGGTTTCCAAACGTTTCAGAAGTCGAACGGACTTCCAGAATGGATTCCATTTGACTTCCAAGGTACAACTGTACTAATTTTTGTTTCCCATTAACCGAACTGATGGGCCGAATGATGGAGAGACTTGTGATTCCTGGTGGGGGAATCAAGCCATGTTTGCCTTGCCAAGGAGAGGAAGGAGATTAGCAGGCAGCAAGTCCAGCAGCTTCGCCAAGAGCGAGAAATGTCAAGATGTACGGAATTGCACAGTGTGCCTTCCCAGATCTATTTATTTGCTGGGCTTGCGCATTCGCACGCTCCCAGTTTTCCGCTCAATTCATTTTTCTCAGGTGCAGTTCCAGCCAGTATTCACAAAGGCCCGAAAGCTGCCAAAACCTCACATTCTTCTGTTTGGCGTTTCCGCTGTGATATTTCACACCGCCGGTGGGAAGGTTCTCCTTCAAAGCCCAAGTGTTTTCCTAGGCACATTTACCTGGGAAAGAGCCCCATTTGCAAGCCTCACATCTGCACCCATCTGCACATTTCTTGGTGTCGCTCCCTTGTTTTGATTTTCACAGAGGGCCTTCTGGCGGTCCCCCCCCCGCGAGAAGCGAAGCTACAGGGAACCAGGCAGAGGGCCTTCTCGGTAGTGGCGCCTGCCCTGTGGAATGCCCTCCCATCAGATGTCAAGGAAATAACTATCTGACTTTCAAAAGACATCTGAAGGCAGCCCTGTTCAGGGACGTTTTTGATGTCTCACTGTGTTTTAATTTGCTGGGGCAACCCCATCAGATGGGTGGCATAATAATAATAATAATAATAATAATAATAATAATAATAATAATAATAATAATAGCATTTATATCTTACCCTCTTTCTCCAAGATGGCATACATTGTTTCCCCCCTCCTCCTTTCATTCCCACAACAACTTTGTGAGGTACGATAGGTTGAGAGTGAACAACTGGCTTAAAGTCCCTCTGTGGGCTTCAGTTTAAAGAATTAAGATACTTAGTCTTTGTTCAATTGAAAAGGACGCAGCATCTAGTGTTGTGCATTACGATTACCACCAGAGACAGAAAAATCATTAAGTGATCCACCTGATTTTTCTGATGAAAAAGAAGTTGTTAAAAATAAACAACAACAACAATAAGAAGAATAAGAATAATACTTTATTATTTACACCCCGCCCATCTAGCTGGGTTTCCCCAGCCACTCTGGGCAGCTCCCAACTGAATATTAAAAACATGAAACAACATTAAACATTAAAAACTTCCCTAAACAGGGCTGCCTTCAGATGTCTTCTAAAAGTCAGAGAGTTGTTTATTTCCTTGACATCTGATGGGAGGGCATTCCGCAGGGTGGGCGCCACCACCAAGAAGGCCCTCTGCCTGGTTCCCTGTAACCTCACTTCTCGCAATGAGGGAACCGCCAGAAGGCCCTTGGAGCTGGATCTCAGTATCCAGGCTGAACGATGGAGATGGAGACGCTCCTTCAGGTATACAGGACTGAGGTCGTTTAGGGCTTTAAAGGTCAGCACCAACACTTTAAATTGTACTCGGAAACGTACTGGGAGCCAATATAGATCTTTCAGGACCGGTGTTATGTGGTCTCAGCGGCCACTCCCAGTCACCAGTCCAGCTGCCGCATTCTGAATTAGTTGCAGTTTCCAAGTCACCTTCAAAGGTAGCCCCACGTAGAGCGCATTGCAGTAGTCCAAGCGGGAAACAACTTAAGAGAACCACTGCTCAAGATGCAGTATTAGATATCTCCTGGCCCCTGCCCATAAGAGCTAGAAATTAGATATTTTCAAAAAAATAATAAAAGGAATAATAAAAAGATTCTGCAAGGTGCTAAATTTTGCTGAAGCCAAACCCCATGCATGTGTTGTGTAGCACATAAGCCATTTGGGGAGATTTAGGAGGTGGGAAGGGATGTGGGTGGCGCTGTGGGTAAAACCTCAGTGCCTAGGACTTGCCGATCGCATGGTTGGTGGTTCGAATCCCCACGGCGGGGTGAGCTCCTGTCTTTCGGTTCCAGCTCCTGCCCACCTAGCAGTTCGAAAGCACCCCTAAGTGCAAGTAGATAAATAGGTACTGCTTTATAGCGGGAAGGTAAACAGCGTTTCCATGTGCTGCGCTGGTGCCGGTTCGCCAGAGCAGCTTTGTCACGCTGGCCACGTGACCCGGAAGTGTCTCTGGACAGCGCTGGCCCCCGGCCTCTTAAGTGAGATGGGCGCACAACCCTAGAGTCAGACACGACTGGCCTGTACGGGCAGGGGTACCTTTACCTTTACCTTTACCTTTAGGAGGTGGGAAGAGCAGCAGAGATGGATATGTGCAGTCTCCTATATCACCACTTTAAGGGCCACAGAAAGGTCTGATTGAAAATTCAATTATTTTTTGTTGCTTCTCAGGGCAGAAGTTACCCTTTCACGCTTTCTCTCAACCCCACCCTCGGAAGTGGACATCCTGCAAATATGATGAAAAACAGCAGCAGCTAGAGAACGGAAAGAGGGATGATGCAGATGAAAAGAAGAAACACTGACATATTTTCAGAAAGCTGGTGAGTCAGTGGCTCATCACCACCGGAAGGGAAGTGGTTATCTCCAGAAAAGAGGTCAATTTCATCTGCAGGCCGAGTTTTGAAATAGCTGCATAAGCTTTTGAAGATACAGGTGGGATTCCTCCATGCTGCTGGGCAGGCCCAGCAATGCTATAATAAATTAAGGACCGCAAACTATAGACTCATTTAGGATGCAGGCATTTCACAGAAGGACCCCAGGTAGCAGATACCTGCAAGCAGAGCTAATGCACGGAGAAGTCTGGTTTGGACGCTCCCGCTGGTGCAGAATTCAGTGGTTAGCTGAGAATGTGTGCCCACTTACTCCTGAGACAGGTTCATGGCCCTTGTACGTTTCCGAGCACAATTCAAAGTGTTGGTGCTGACCTTGAAAGCCCTAAATGGCCTCGGTCCAGTATATCTGAAGGAGCCTCTCCACCCCCATCGTTCTGCCCGGACACTGAGATCCAGCACTGAGGGCCTTCTGGCAGTTCCCTCCGTGCGAGAAGTGAGCTTACAGGGAACAAGGCAGAGGGCCTTCTCGGTGGTGGCACCCGCCCTGCGGAACACCCTCCCACCTGATGTCAAAGAGAACAACAACTACCAGACTTTTAGAAGACATCTGAGGGCAGCCCTGTTTAGGGAACTTTTAATGTTTGATGTATTACGGTATTTTGATATTTTGTTGGAAGCCCAGCCAGATGGGCGGGGTATAAATAAATTGTTGTTGTTGTTGTTGTTGTTATTTACAAAGCCTTGAACACCTGAGTCCAGCTCAGTCACCGACATCATCCGCAGGAGCACCGTTGAACGTGCCCCGAGTTGGTGAGGCTCGCTTCACAACCATGAGAAACCAAGCCATTATAGTGTCATGGGCCCACGTGTTCTGTTAGCCCCCAAATGGAAAACGACAGAGGTCCCAATTTAAAGAAGAATGGGAACTTAAGTCTGCAGGCTGCACATATTCCATCAGCTTAACATATAGAATAAGAGAACAAGAAGACCGTACATTTAGAGAAGACTGGAATTTTTTTTATTGAATATATGTTGGGGGGCGGCTGTGTACACTTGAAAACGTGGGCATCATTAAGATAAATTCCAACAGTGTAAATGAGTCTTTCTAATCATAGAAAGTCCTTTCTAATCATAGAATCATAGAGTTGGAAGAGACCACAAGGGCCATCGAGTCCAACCCCCTGCCAAGCAGGAAACACCATCAGAGCACTCCTGACATATGGTTGTCAAGCCTCTGCTGAAAGACCTCCAAAGGAGGAGACTCCACCACACTCCTTGGCAGCAAATTCCACTGTCAAACAGCTCTTACTGTCAGGAAGTTCTTCCTAATGTTTAGGTGGAATCTTCTTTCTTGTAGTTTGGATCCATTGCTCCGTGTCCGCTTCTCTGGAGCAGCAGAAATCCATCAGTCTTGATGGATGTAATAATGGAATATTGAATGGTTTAGTTTATGTAAAATATGCAGGGATTTATGATATGCAAAATGAACCATGGAAAGAGAAGAAGGGAAGTCATTGATATTTTAAGGATGTTTAAACGAGTATTCTAAATTGTAAAGCAGAAAATTCAATAACAATGATATGTGTACATAGTATTCTGGCATTCTGAATGTGCACAAGTATTCTGGCAAAAGTTAACTTCTGCCACAGGGGTTTGCCCTGTTTCTTCTGCTGTGGAGACAGATGCAAATAATTCATTCAGCTTCTCTGCAATCTCCAAATCTACTTTGATTCCCTCATCATCCAAGGGTCCAAACACTTCCCTAGCCAGTCTCCTGCTACTAATGCATATAAACAACTGGTTGGTGCTTATGTTTTTAGCAACATGCTCCTCAATAATTTTTTTAGCATCCCTTTTTGCCTGCTTGCATTTCTTTGGCCAATGTTTATGTTCCTCATTTGGACAAGACTTCCATATTTTCCCCAGGAAGCCTTCTTGCATCTAATAGCTCCTTTGATTCCGCTTCTGAACCATGTCATCCTTGTCTTGGCCCTGGTGGTACCCTGCCATGATCTGTGGTATAAACCCCCAACTGAGCTCTTCATATTGCATCTTCCAACAATATTCAAGCATTTTTGGAGTGAGTGACTCCCTTGGCTTTGCTTTTGCAACTTCCGTTTTCTGCCAGTCCCCATTTTGAGGAAGCTTCCTGTTTTGAAATCAAACGTGACCGTGCTAGATTTTCTCGGCAGTTGGCCATTTAACTTACCGTATTTTTCGCTCTATAAGACGCACCAGACCACAAGACGCACCTAGTTTTTGGAGGAGGAAAACAAGAAAAAAAATATTCTGAATCCCAGAAGCCAGAACAGCAAGAGGGATCGCTGCGCAGTGAAAGCAGCAATCCCTCTTGCTGTTCTGGCTTCTGGGATAGCTGCGCAGCCTGCATTTGCTCCATAAGACGCACACACATTTCCTCTTACTTTTTAGGAGGGAAAAAGTGAGTCTTATAGAGCAAAAAATATGGTAATTTAATAGCACTATGGTCACATTTCTGAACAACAACAACAACAACAACAATTTATTTATACCCCGCCCATCTGGCTGGGTTTCCCCAGCCACTCTGGGCAGCTTCCAACAAAAGATTAAAATACAGTGGTCTGTTAAACATTAAAAACTTCCCTAAACAGGGCTGCCTTCAGATGTCTTCTAAAAATCTGATAGTTGTTGTTCTCTTTGACATCTGGTGGGAGGACGTTCCACAGGGCGGGCGCCACCACCAAGAAGGCCCTCTGCCTGGTTCCCTGTAACTTGGCTTCTCGCAGGGAGGGAACCGCCAGAAGGCCCTCTGAGCTGGACCTCAGCGTCTGGGCAGAATGATGGGGGTGGAGACGCTCCTTCAGGTATACTGGGCTGAGGCCGTTTAGGGCTTTAAAGGTCAGCACCAACACTGTAGATTAAGAGGAGTGAAAAAGCTCTCCTCGAGTCTCCGATTTCACTAGGCAGATGGCCAGTGAGCTCTTGACGGCACCTCCTGACAGCCTATCAAAGCCCACAATTCTCTTTAAGGGATTCTTCTAATCCAGGGGTGCCAAACTCAAATTCATCAGGGGCCGTATCAGCAGTTTGGTCACCCTCAAAGGGCCGGTTGTATCTGTAGGACTATGTAAAGGACATGTAACGTGGAGGTTTCTTGTGTAGTACGGCCGGCGCCATTAGAGGGCAGACGTTCTCTGGCTTGTAGGCTGCCGCGCATGCTCTGAAGAGGCGGCTTTCTTGTGTCAAAAAAAAAAAAAGCGAGAATAAAAGGTGAAGGCTGGCGGCCGGCGGCGGCTACACGGGCCACACGACGAGGTCTGGCGGGCCGGATTCGGCCCGCGGGCCTTGTGTTTGACACCCGTGTTCTAATCTAATGATGGGGAACCGGTGGCCCTTCCGGTATTGGACTACAATATCCATCATCCCTGAAACTTCCTGGCTGGGGCAGATGGGAGTTGTAATCCAACAGCGTCTTGAGGGCCACGGAGCCCAACCCTGTGCAAAGCACAGCATACTCCCAGAAGCTCAAGAGAGATTTGCACCTTCTAAGTAATTCAGTCTTTCAGCTGGGCATGGAATACAGTAAGGGGACAGCAAGCCTGGACATAATTTTAAGTGATGCCCAGGACCTGATGCAAGGTGTTAAGTGTTGTCGAATCCGTTGGCAAACACAGGAAGATGTGGAATTACAGCCTCACACTTGAGTCGATGTTGCTCAGATTGCCGCTGCACCCCCCTGGCAGTTACTTCCTAGGGCTCAAACGCCTCCTGCGACCTACGGTGGCTGCTAAGGAAATCTCTTTGTCTCTGTTTAGCTTTCTGCTCCGAGACCGAAGGGCACGTCTGGTGGGAGAGGAAGGAGGAAGCTCTCCAGAGACACCAGGTCACTTGGCTGCTGTTTCTAACACATCCGACTCCTGTCTCTGTTGACTGCTATCTTGCTCATGGTTCTTCATCATCCATTATTTCCCAGTTTCTTTCATCTTCTGGGGTGTGTCCTGTCTCAAACCACCACGATCCCAGGTCCATACTCTCCCCCCCTTCCTCTTCTCTGGGAGGCTCTTAAGAGTGTACAGTTCACATCACTTCTGGTTTAGAATTAAACCACCAAACGACAGCGCAGAAAGATCTCACATCAGTAGCACCAGATGAGGAAGGCCTTCGCCGTTCAAAGCTGGTATCTCAAACTAGTACAGTGGTACCTCGGATTAAGTACTTAATTCATTCTGGAGGTCCGTTCTTAACCTGAAACTGTTCTTAATCTGAAGCACCACTTTAGCTAATGGGGCCTCCCGCCGCGCAATTTCTGTTCTCATCCTGAAGCAAAGTTCTTAACCTGAGGTACTATTTCTGGGTTAGCGGAGTCTGTAACCTGAAGCGTCTGTAACCTCAAGCGTCTGTAACCCGCGGTACCACTGTACTACCGCACTGCCATCTTTGAAGACTTTGCAGGCAGCAAACTTCATGGATCGTGCTACCGAACCGCTGGTGAACTCCCAATGCTCTTTTATGCAATTCCGCTTTTGCAGCATAAAATCCTATCGCAAGGTGCAAGAGAACAGGGGTTTCGGTGTGACAGATGAAATCTCCTATAAAAGATTACTTGCAAGTACAACTTGCAAACTCAAGGGAGTTTAGGCCAGAAGTATCTGGCAGGCTGGAGAGCTCACGGGTTGCATGTGCTAATTCAGCTGACATGCCTTCGGATGTTTTTCCTGTTTACAGAGTCAGGCTGCGTTCTCTGCGGGTAAGCAAGCATTCCAACTTCATATGGGTGTAAAGAGAGACCTAGTGCAGTTTCTCTCTCCTCCTCCCTCTTTCAAGATGTCTTTAGATAAGAGTCAGATATCTCACTTCATGCATCTGAGTTCAGAAAACAGAAAGACTTCTCAGTTAAAGGAAAACGCCCGCCTTTCTTCAAGTATCTTGCTTGCCACATTTGTCATGTTTAATCAGGTCAGTAGTCTCCTGCCGCGAAAGAGCAAATCAGTTAGAAGACTAGGATAGAGGGTAAGGATTTGCTGAACTAAATATCTGAACTGGAATACAAAAAGGGAGGTGTGAGGAGGTCAAGAAACTAGTGAAGAAGTATAGGTTATGAAAACTCTAATCTTTTTTCTGTTCTGTTTGTTGATGTTCTATGTTCTTTTTCTTTTATTCTGTTAAATGTTTTTTTATTCTGTGTTTTTATTAATGGTTCAATAAATATTATTTAAAAAACAACAAAAACAAATCAGTTAGAAGACTAGATCACTTGTGCTGTGCAAGAGGATGAACTGGAAATATCACAGTCTGGATGATTTATGGTTCTGTTCAAAATAAAAAAATTCCTTCCAGTAGCACCTTAAAGACCAACTAAGTTAGTTCTTGGTATGAGCTTTCGTGTGCATGCACACTTCTTCAGATACACATATGTGTATCTGAAGAAGTGTGCATGCACACGAAAGCTCATACCAAGAACTAACTTAGTTGGTCTTTAAGGTGCTACTGGAAGGAATTTTTTTATTTTGACTATGGCAGACCAACACGGCTACCTATCAGTAACTGGAATTATGGTTCTGTTGGCACCCATCTCTCAAGAGACAATGCAGTGTGCCTCTGGGGGTGAAGCTAAACTGTTGGAGTAGAGACTGATACAGGAGACATATTTTGTTGCAGCTGGGGCAGATTAAGGTGTCTGGTTGCGCTGCTGCAAATGCACCACGGCCTTTCTTCTCTCTGAGCTCCTCTGAAGCTTGCATTTGATATCCCGCTTTATCACTGCCCAAAGAAGTCTCAAAGCGGCTCATAATCACCTTTCCCTTCCTCCCCCACAACAAACACTCTGTGAGGTGAGTGGGGCTGAGAGACTTCAGAGAAGTGTAACTGGCCCAAGGTCACCCAGCAGCTGCATGTGGAGGAGCGGAGACGCGAACCCGGTTCCCCAGATTACGAGACTACCGCTCTTAACCACTACACCACACTGGATCTCAAAGATCTGGTCACCGCTGTCTGTCTCCAGGCAGTGCGGTCGCCGGCAAGGGATTCTCGCACGGCAGAGTTGGTGTTACCAGCCTTCATGTAACATTTGCAGACATCTTTGTAACGCAGAGTCGGTCTGCCAACGGGCCTGGTACCTGAAGCCAGCTCCCCACAGAGCGCGCCCTTGGGGAGCCTGTCATCTTCCATGCTGTGGACATCGCCAAGCCAGTGTAGACATTGCTGAGAGAGGAGTGTGAACATGCTGGAAATGAAAACTTGGGATGCAGCAACCAAGTGACTTCTGCAGGGCGCAAACCTGGGCAGTGTGTCTGGGGGTCCTGGGCTGTCCGGACGGCAAGATCCCCCCGCCTTTTTGGGCCTTGCTGGTGTTGTCCCAATGAAAGCAAAATACCGTATTTTTCGCTCTAAGGGCACACCCAACCATAGGACGCACCTTGTTTTAGAGGGGGAGAACAAGAAAAAAAATTCTCCTCCTCTCTGCTCAGCGCCCCTTCAGCGAAGTGGCAGGAGAAACGGAGCCCCTTCCATTTCTCCTCCCGCTTCGCTGAAGGGGCACCGCGCAGCTCTCCCTCTCTGCTGAAGCCAGGAGAGTCTTGCTCTCCCGGCTTCAGCAAAAGGAACCCGAAGCCTTCGGAGCACAGCGTGAGTTCCCGCTGCGCTCCAAAGGCTTCGGGGATAGCCGCCTGAAGCCGTTGGAATGCAGCGGGAACTCGTGCTGCGCTCCAAAGGCTTCGGGTTCCTTTCGCTGACCCGAAGCCTTCAGAGCACAGCGCGAGCTCATGCTGCACTCCAAAGGCTTCCGGCGGCCATCCCTGAAGCCTGGAGAGCGAGAGATGTTGGTGCGCACTGATCCCTCTTGCTCTCCAGGCTTCAGCGAAAGCAACGCGAAACCTCTGGAGCGCAGAGGGAGCGCTCTCTCTGCGCTTCGGAGGCTTCACGTTGCTATCGCTGAAGCCAAGGTGCCAGCATTCGCTCCATAGGACGCACACACATTTCCCCTTCATTTTTGGAGGGGAAGAAGTGCGTCCTATAGAGCGAAAAATACGGTTATACATTTGGAACCAGCTTGGCTGAAGAAGTTGCCGGAAGGAGGAACAGAAGACGTCATCCAACCATCTTAGGGACTCCAGATTTGTACAGGGTTAACTCCTTGGCCTTAGGGGGTATGGATTGTTCCTCAGGGTTTATCCCCTCCATTTCCTTCTACAGCAGGTGCAGAAACTGCCTTCTTGACCCACTATTAGTCTCGTCTGCTCAATCTGCCACAGCCTGTCTTTGTATGCAGGGGACTGACAAGTCCCTAACTCGCTGAGGATTTAAGACCCATCGGCTACCCTCACCTGGTTTAGCCAACCTAATAAGAGGTCAGCGTTTACAATTAAACAGCAATTAAATTAAGATTTATATGCTGTTATGCCTATTGTTTGCAGGAACATAGAAAGTTCCTGTGTGGATTAAACATGTACTTAGTTTTGCACGATGAATCTGCTGTGTACTAGCACAGACCTGCCGTAGCGGACCTCTCTTCAATCTGCCATGGAAATTTTTTCCCCCTTGTTCAAACCAATCCCAAAAGAGGAAGATTCAACCCTCCCGTCGAGGAATGGATGGGGCCCTGCACAGCTCCAGCTACTTCCAATCCCCATCAAGCTCAACCCCACCCTGCTTTTCACAATGTCCTCGGTGTGCGCACAGGCAACTCACGGAACCATGCACAGCTGCCTTTGGCCAGGATTCAACCCTATAAAAAGAGGATACTTTGCCCAAAGGAGAGCCCACGCAGTTCGGAGGGAAGGAAGCGTAAGATGCAATCAAGAAGAAAAGGAAAGCAACTGTGAGGAACCTCAAACATATCCTTAGTAAGGAGCAGTTAACAGAAAGTTTTTTGCGTGGGTATGTTCAACATTATTATCCTATTAATATTAATTAATTAATTACTATTAATTACTATTAATTACTATTTAATTGCTCATCGTCTAACATTGTGTATGCCATCAAATGCCAACAGTGTCCTTCAGCTCTCTATATTGGACAAACAGGCCAAACCTTACGCCAAAGAATAAACGGACATAAATCTGACATCAAGAATCACAAAACAGAGAAACCAGTAGGAGAACACTTTAATCTCCCAGGACATTCTATACAAGATCTCAAAGTAGCTGTTTTACTACAAAGGAATTTCAGAAATAGACTGGAAAGAGAAGCTTCTGAATTGCAACTCATTACCAAACTCAAAACCATGGAGAGACCTGGTCTGAACAAAGACATTGGATTCTTATCTCATTATACATGACTAAGCCATTTCTCACCTTCTCACCCCTTGCCTTTTCCTGGAAGACCTATTGCAGTCGTTAAGAGTCGTCTACAGGCTCATCTCAGCTATCTGCCAATCTCCCATTCCCACCACCCTTCTGAGTAATACCCCTCCCCACCTTCTCACTATATAGAAGGATCTGGCAACTTCTGTTTCAGTGTATCTGAAGAAGTGTGCATGCACACGAAAGCTCATACCAAGAACTAACTTAGTTGGTCTTCAAGGTGCTACTGGAAGGAATTTTTATTATTATTATCCTTATCATAGTTTAAAACACAATCACAGAAATAAGGTGGTTCCTGAAAGTAAACATCTCAAGTACCAAAAGCCAGGGTAAAGATGAATGAGCATGACTTTAAGGAAGTACTAAGCCTAGCTGCAGAAACCTTGGAAACCAGAAAAGAGGAAGGGTATCTTTTTATATGCTACGGCGGCAGCAAGTGTTCTTATCGCGGCAAAATGGAAGAGTAATGAAATCCCCTCTATACAAGATTGGATCCAAAAGCTGACAGAATATGCCAAATTAGACGGTCTATCAGAAAAAAGAATAAATCAAAACAGGAATTTGTCTCAAAATGGGAGGTTTTCAAAGAATATTTGAAACATATAGTAGTTTAAATTCAAGGAACTTCAGTAATAGTTGCAAGGTAGAAATAAGAAATTAGATATATTAA